>NC_068324.1:18455930-18715930 GCF_025860055.1 Xyrauchen texanus
CACACACACACACAAATCTTATTCACCTGAGCACAAATGTGTCCTTGCGAATTTTACTGCTAGATTTTATTTCGTTCAAAGTTTTCATCCAAATTTTCCAAACATCCAGAATGCTGAATTATAGAAATATAAATGTAAGATGCAACAATGTCATATCACAAATCCCCGTTAAACATTTTTATTGCGTTGATCTTTTGATCATGTTGTGATCTTGAACACTTCTGTTCTGTTTACAATAAAGTTCTTTATCAAACACTACCAGGACACTTGGCCAGGTTACTGCTGGTGATTCACTGAGCACTTCACCTCTGCTTATTGACATGCGCACTAGAGGGGGCAGCAGGAGGGGGGTGTAAGGGGCGGGTTTGGGTATATAATACTTCTCTCAGAGAACTTTTGCCTGTCGCCTTATTTTTGGGACAGCTCCACACAACATCCTAACACAACTGGGGAAACTAAACCGACCTGCAATTTCTCAACCAAATACAACAGCACGGCATTTTTAACATTACAGCAACTGTCATGGAGGACCAACTTAAACATCACTCTGTTTGCCACACCTGCTTAAGAACAGACAGGTTCATAAATAAGGTAAAAACAAGAGAGAAAAATCTCTTCGAATGCTTTAACAATCTTTAGCAAAACTTGGAAAACTCTGGACATGATATAATGCATTAAGTCATGCATAACTTCTCTTTAAGCAGAAAAATGCGAAAGTCAGACATAGAATATAATTTTTTTAACAAATAGAAATGAACATGATTGAAACGGAGCAATTAATATAAACCAACAACATGCAGTTTACTTTTGCACGGCCAGTTAAAGTGCAGTAATACAACGGAGCATTATTATTATTATTATTTACATTTGACACTTCATTCTTGACACGCGCGCAGAAGAGAATTTGCGCGAGGTGGCGACAGCACTTTAAACTAGCGGGTTTTCATGGAACCTGAATGCTGAGTTGTGAGTAATGAGATAGCGGATTATTGAGCAGTCTTGCAACTTGTTGGGCATTTTATAAGAGCTGAAAGGAGAAAATAAAAGCAATTTTCGGCTTGTATAAGCAATTCCTCCTTTAGCGTTAAGCAGATAATGAAAAAGTCAATGCATGAATGCATTATTCTTCATCGTTCGAAGGAAAGCATTTGTGAATTCAATGCATTTAGGAAACCAAGACGATGCTCATGACAATAGATTAGCAGATGTATAGACTTTAGCATTATCTTTAGATTAAAACGAGATGCATAATTACAAAAAGTGTTTTTGAGTCAATTAACTAAAATGCATGTTATGCACCTATGTCATATAGGCTATGCATTCGTCCTACTGTAGCCTACATACTGCATTTGCATACTGTTTTTGTGCAGATAATGGAAAAGTCAATAACCATACATGTACTTGTCAGTCCTAGAGTGTTTGAAGTATTGCACTGATTAATTCAACGCCTTGAATGTATTAATAACAGCCTACAGACATGTTCCGATCTGTGAAGTTAGACTTTATCTTAGGTTTAAGCAGCATCATATGTCGTTGTCTTTAAACTAAAATTCATGTTTTCTCTCCAGATCGTACAGATGTACTGGTCCATAAGGATGCCCATATGCATACTGTTTTTGACCCTATACGCCTTTGAGGTCGCTTCAGCAGAGACGTTATGTGGCGGAGAGCTGGTGGACGCGCTACAGTTCGTGTGTGACGGCACAGGCTTCTATTTCAGTATGTACATTTACGCAACTCCGTGTTTTCCAATGCATTTGCAGATTAGCTTTAATCTGATTCATAATGTTATTTTAGAGCAGGGGCATTTCATTTTTGACGGGAATGAAAACGAGGCTGTGAGCGATATATTTACAATCTCGGGTTGTATTTGTACTTGTACAACCTCTCGCAGCCTCGTTTTCATTCCCGTTCAAAAATGGCGCTCCCCTGAAGAAGGTCTGTTCAGGTTGTTGTTCAAAAACCTGGAAGAGAATTTTCAAATTATTTCAAACTATGGGTTGTCTCTGCTCTAGATATTCCTATGGGTTTCTATAAGCGCTGTTTGGGATTTATGACTAAAATAAGCGTGGTGACAAACATTACTTGAAGATATATTTGTTCGTTTTGTTCTATAAATGACTTAAAAACATCAAACGTGGATATTTGAAGCCATTTCTTCAGGCATGTTCACTTACATGCATGTGGTATTTATAGTCCTTATCTAGCAACTCATCTAGTAACATATATTTTTAAAACACAGCAGCTTAAAAATTCACATTAGATGTATGACTAGGAGTAATTTAGGTTGTAGAACAAAACGTCCAAGTATCCTCAAGTAATGTTTACCATAAACGTGTTTTACGGTTAAATTGGAAAACCCCCATTCTAAACACCTATAGGAAATTCCAGAGGGAACCCATTTGGAATTAGCCATTTGGTTTCACCTATAAATTGATGCCACGTATGAGCTGCTCTACTGCGATGTCCACTGCCTATTGCTCTAATGCACGTATGATGTCGCCAATGGCCAGCTTTACGTGCAAAGTCCTGAAAAAATGTGATGACTGGGCACATTCTCTTGCAATATCTGTGATCGCATATGAAAGGGATGCTAAATGAGCCACAATGACCTGGTTGTTTACTTGCACATTCCACCAGGGAAAATAATAGTACCCAAGTGGCACCCATTCTATTCACCTCTCCAGAAGTGTTCCTAGGCTACACTCAATTGAAAAAAAAAGTTGTTGGTCATCTTACATGGCTGGATGGATTGAGACAGCATCATTAATAGCTTAGTGTAACAGATACTAACCAATATTTTCACACTATTCCAATGCAATGTTTACATATTGTACAATATAAATTGTAGCATTGCATGTTGATACGACTGGTGATCGATTGTAGACAGCTTGCATGCACAAAGGGGGTCAACCACAACTTTTTAAATATTTGTCGTCATTCTCCTGCCAGCACTGACAAACAGACTAGGCCTTTTTGGTTTTTTGGCCACAGCAGCCTAACTGCCCAGAAAGATCATTATCCAATTTAAGCCAGCACCCCCCCACACACACCAAATCCATTCCTGTTCCATGTTTCCCATCGTACATCCAAGAAGTACCTTGTCAGATTAATGCAACTGTGAGAAGCATGAATCATTCACATAATATTTGACTGAAAATCAACTGTTCCTTCATTTTCCCTGTCAACAACCCCCTCCCCCCATTCCTGTGTCCTGTATCCTGTATCATTCATGCCAAGTCTGTTCTTCCTCCCCTCCCTCTTTCCACCGTTCATGCTCTCTTTATATTTGCTGAGCTGGCAAAGGACAAGGTCAAAGCATAGCCACCATTTTTATAATTTACTCATCCAAATAGAAGCAAAGGCTTTTTCCTTTCAACTCTTTGCCTGAGATTTTTTGTTGACTTTTCGATTATCTCTGCCCGATAGCACACGTACATCACTCAGACGTCTGTTTGTTGTGTGTTTACATTTGGAAGAAGTTTTTTCATTCAGCAGATGTCTTTGAGACGTTTATGATTTAGAATGTTTGTAAATGAGCTTTTTTAAAGATGTTTAGAAGACATTAATTAGAATGCGATCCAGATGAAAGACTTTTAAACAGACATCTCAGAGATATATGTGTGCTGTCTGGGTTGTTTGTTTGTTTGTTGAATGTATTTGCAAGTTTGATGGCAACTCTTTGAACTAACCTTAGTTTGCTCTTTTGTTTTGTCTGACATGTGAGCAGAGCAATATATTGTTTTGTACTACCCATACTGAACCCCCCCCTCAAAAAAAAAAAAAACTGCTTGTCTTCCAGCCTGCCAAACTGGTGTTAACTGGTTTAAGGCAGTCTCCCAGCTTGGTCAAGCTGGTGCTCAGCTGTTTTAGCTGGACAGCCAGCTGTTCTCCCAGCCTGAACAGCTAAAAAGTGTCAAGACCCCTTTTAAACCAGTTAACAGACAAACCTAGAGGACAGCTATGGCCAGCATACCATCTTAGGATGGTTTAAACTGCCTTTCTCCATGTTGTACATTAACTGATGGTGTTTATTTTTATGCCTGCAGATCAACCAACCAGGTCGAAACCATCCCAAAACAGGCGTGGGATTGTGGAGGAGTGTTGTTTTAGCAGTTGTAACCTACAGCTGCTTCAACAATACTGCGCTAAACCTGCCAAGTCAGAGAGAGATGTGTCCAGCACTTCGCTACAGGTGATGCCTGCGATGCCAGCATTAAAACAGGTATGTTGACCGTGGGAAAACAAAACAACTCTCTTGTGGCTTATCACAACTCACCATCTTGAACATCTTGTGCAGTTTCTGCTGAACTCATGCAACCTGGCATGTGGGTTTAAAGAAAACAGTGAACAAGTGTAAGGACACTGTATCTTGTAAGCAAGTATTTGCACAAAACTGCTGACCAAGTGGAAAATGATATGATTCAATGAGAGGTCATCTATAGGTTGTAATTTTTCATCACAAACTTGGATTTGTGGACAAAGTCTCTCAGAAAAAGGCCTGGGTTATTGGACATTGGGGATGAAGGGGACGATGTCTTTATGTCCTTCCTGGTCATTGTCCATTCTGAAGTCCTTTCCGTTTTTGATGAGTTTAGTTGTTTTGCCAGTTAAAGCGTTGTGTCGATAGCCAATTAAACTGGATATGTTATAGAAGTTGCAGTTGGGATAAGAGAATTTTAAGTGGTTCTCAGTATTGCCTCAGTGGTTTAAGATCAGCCATTATTCTCTAAATGGATGGACCTTTGGCAAAATGGCTACAAAATCATTAAAATTGTTACCTCAAAATTTTAGTCTTGGTTAACCAATATTGAACTTGAGTTGACCCTATTTTGAGATCCACTAAGGAAACAAGTGGCAATGTTTTTGATGACGCAATAGAAAGAATCTTCATTCTGAAAGTGTCTGAAAGAATTCCACTTGTCTCTGGAGACATCTTCTAACGTTATTTTTGTCATTACAACAGGAGGTCCCAAGAAAACACGTGACCGTAAGATATTCCAAATATGATGTGTGGCAGCGAAAGGCCGCCCAGAGGCTACGGAGGGGCGTCCCAGCCATCCTGCGAGCAAAGAAGTTTAGGCGGCAGGCGGAGAGGATCAAGGCCCAGGAGCAACTCCACCACTATAGACCTCTTATCACGCTGTCCAGCAAACTGCCGCCCATCCACCTTCCGACAGAAAACTATGTCAGCCACAAGTGAACCCGGGATAATTTGCACAGAGTTGATAAAAAAAGACTTAGGGATAAAAGCTTTTTGTCTCTGATGTCATTTCTGTGGCAGTCTTCATCAACCCTCCTTCCTTCCCTACCAGACGTGCTCACATGCTCTTCCAGTCTCTTTTCTCGCTGTTTCATTCACCAACAAAAAGGCACATCATAAACGAGAGGGAAAAATGTATGCGGCAATGCCATTGCGGAACGTTTTGCCAGTATGGTGGACATTGGAACATGAGGAACAGCTAGCACGAAAGAACCCATTCCACTGCAATCTCCCGAGACTAAAGTACCACTCTTTTAGTCCTTTTACATATTAGTTTGCACCTCTAACTATAAAGGGACATCCACACTGTAAGGAATTGTTGTAAATTTAGATTCCTGTTCCAGCACCTTGTAATCACAAATGAAACGCAGAGAAGAGTCTGCGATTTGCACATCGCCACGGATTACGTCAAAGTTCTTGTTGAGTAAATAAAAAAGGCACTATTTTTTTATGGACTATGAACATGTAGCTCAAAAAATGTCATGGTGCAAGCTTTGGGAATGGACTCAAAGGAGAAATGGTTCAAAAGCATGTTTTTTTTCCTCTGAAAAATTATTAAACTTTCAGTTTTAAGGAAAGTGTGACTTTTGAAAAAGAAAGCAAGAGCAAATTGGCTGAGTGGGATAACACTGCATGCAGATGTGTCATTTGTTGAGACGCAAGACACAATGTATGCCTTTGGTCCCGGTGCTACCATTTGCAATTAAAGAAAGGAGCAGTGTGGGGGCGCTGAAGGGAACATGTTCAAATGCCTGGACATCTACCGTGGCTGCACAGAACCCCTGCTTTGCACTGAGGGACATTATGACCTTAAAAATGTGGGATGTTTGTATTTTCTATGTTCTTTTTCGTGAAAATGCGTAAAGGAAAAAAGAGAACAAATAGTTACGTTTCTGGTACCATGACATTCTCGTTGTTGCAAAATAGGCTTTGTGTTTTTGTAGCGTTTTTTTTTTCTTCAGTTTTGAAAGAAAGGCACAAATATCAATTCAAAGGGAAAAACGCAATAATGTCAACTAACATATATTTTTAACGTTTATCAGTAGTATTCACATGCTTTTGCCTGAAAACAAATACTTGAATATATATAAATATATTATATGGAATAAATATGAATATATATTATAATTAGTTTCCAGGGACATCATGTAATATTCTTTTAGTCTGAGCTGTATCTTGCGTAATGAGCCGCCAAGCTTTTTGTTTGTTTAAGTACAAATATGGGCACTGTATAAAGGCATTATTTATTTTGTTATAAAATTATATATATATATATATATAAATATATAAAAATTGGTCCAAATACAGTAATATACATAGCACTGATGCTCAACTAATGGATTTTATTTTATATATGCTCTCTTTTGTTTCCCATTTTACATGTAAATGCTTTTTGTAGATGCTTTGTACCAAAAAAAAATTTCTTCCGTTTGGTTCACCACAGAGCTATTTTAAAATCAGTATTTTAACAGCAGCTGTAGCCTGGATCGCTAAGGCATGTTGTAATACAAAAATAGGCACATACTCGGAAAACTCTCGCTCCCTCCCGCATGACTTTTTCTTTAATCTGCCAAATGGATTTCTGTTAAAAAACCCAAAACAAAAACAACTTGGGTTTAACTTTTATCACAAGGATCTGGAGACAGCCGGTGTTTATAAACTATGATTGTCCTCAAGCCACTACAGTTTAAGCCATTTTCTTTATTGTATAATTATTTTTGGCTTCTCAGAAGTATGGTACAAGAGATAGCCATGTTTTGGGGGTTCAGAGGAGCTTGCAGGATGATAGAGGTGTTGTCCTTGGTTCATTTTTTCCCTCTTGTTGCTGAGTAATTCCGACACCAATCCATTATGATATCACAAAGATCAATTATGATATCATCTTACATGCCCTAAGTCCTCTTATTTCCTTTCGGTAGGGGTGTTTTTTCAAGTCCTCCTTGTATCTCCATCTCAGTGGTTGAAGGGCTACCGTAGTAAACCATACTTCAAATATTCACCTTAATTCTCAGGAAATATCAGTGGATTTGAGCAAAGAGACATTGGGTTAAAGTTGACTCTACTGATTTGTCAAGAAGTAGGACAACTTGCAAACCTAATACATGGCTGGTATATCATTTCATGTAGTTTCTCAGCCAAGAACTAAAGACAACAAGCCGATATCGTTTCTTGCACGTATCCCAACTTAGTACCTTGAAGGTCTAAGAGCCTGCAGTATAACCCCTCTGCCTTGATAATCCAATATTTATCTGATTATTCAGTTGTGACAAAGCAGTGCAATTATCGTGATTTTTATTATTGTTATTTTTTATTATCTGAACATCTCATATTTACAGAGTCGGTTGCAATTACTTATTACGTTATTCCAGCATGGACTGCATTCACTGTTGAGTTCTCTCAAACTGGTTACACACATTTCTGTGTAAACAGTGCAAAAAAAGTGCAAAAATTAAGGGATCCTTTGCCTTTCACAGGCAACAGTTTGATATCGGTAGCCCACGCAGCCTGAGTGTATTTTAATTGATTTAGCCTCTGCACGCTAGAACGTCCGAAATGCACAATTCATGTACTTTCATTTTTAATATCAATAAAAACATTTTATCAAACATGTTTTAGTCGTGTGGAACTGTGTGTGTGGATTTTTATTTTTTTGCTGATGTGCACTGTAAATGATTTAGTATGTTTGAGGCCTACAGTACAAAGATTTTCCTTGGTGCTTTTAGAATCTTTTCTGCACTGGCTGATCTGCTGAAGGTAAAAGTGTGCCAAGATGCACTAAAAATGTGACTAAACTGTGAGTAATTGACATGGGAGTAGCCGCACGGCAGGCAGTTTGCTATGCACGCTAGAGTTCAACTCCGAAATCATCCGAATTAAGTCATGCAAACTCTTAGCACGACACTTGGGCACAACACTGTCATTAAACATGCAGTCTATTCTTGTTGTAAACTGTGTTAACGCCTAAATTCTTGATAACATCTACATATTTTCACGTCACTCCAGTATCAACCTTTCACATTTGACATTAAATGGATAAGTGCACACAAAATCAACATTTTATTAGCATTTACTCACCCTTATGTTGTACCAAACTTGTTTGAAATTCTTTCTTCTGTGCATCTTCTTTCCAACATTGAAAGTGAATGTTGACTGAGACCATCAATTTGTAACATTTCCTTTGTGTTCCATGAAAGAAAGCCATACAGATTGGTACAACATTTACATTTATTTTGGGTGAACTATCCAGTTAATATTTTCTGATATCAGAGCCTTCTACTTCATACAATTTTTAAGAATGATGCATCAGTTTGATTATGTTAAAGGGTAGATATTTATTCACCCAAACCAACTGATCACAATTTATTCCCCGGTTTACTCACAGCAAAGTTCTTCTTCGTTCTTCGCTCAGAGCCAAAAAGAAGTGTGAAACAACTGAGCAACTGTGTGATGTTTATGAACATTCAGAAACCGGCCATGCAGATGTGGAATGTGTTTAGAGGAGCATTTAAATATGAGGACGCTCAAGACTACATGTAAAACATTAACTGTGACATTGAAATGTGTTATCAATGACTTCATACCTCATTCTATGAGTAGATCTCACACTAGATCAGTAAAAGAAGCTGTTTTTAACCAATCAATGATGATTTAAAGTAATACATATGCAGAAGATAATGTGTAATTTGTAATGTTTACATTCTGCATTCATGCCGATAATGCACTAACACACTATACGCGGCCATAATATGAACAGATTACACTAATTAATTGTAATTTAACAAAAGATGACACTGATACTACTGCAAAAATGAGTGTATAAAAGTGTTAATAGGCAGACTACAGATAAAATCATGATGATTAGAGACATTTCTAATGTGAATGTGTGAACAGCTTTCAGCTGCAGATGGTATATGAGTAAAGCTTCATATCAAACAAAAGAGTGAATAGGCTGTTAAGAATGTCGCATAGAAATCTCATAAGACTTTTCCTAAAATATGGGTTGCCATCTAGACAATTTACTTCCGTAGAACACAAAAGGTGATTTTCATTTTGTCTTCACAGGGATCATTTGCCATTATGACAAGTGAATAGTGACTCTGGTCTGTCTTGTAAAAAAGGTTAAAAAACCCACCAGAAAACCACAGTAAAATGTATCAATATGAGTCATGCACTATATACCAATCAAATATGGCAGCTATGTCAATAATAACAAACATTGCTGGTTTTCATTGCATCTCATGGCCAAACGTGCAACATAACATCATGATTTTGGTCACGAGACGGGATGAACAATGACTTTACAAAAAATCGAGAGTTCTGGCAAACTAGCCACAAACTTGCCACTCATTATTTTCACATGCAAATGAGCTTGTGATTTGCCACATATGTTTGCCAGAAGATTGCAGCTCTTCACCGGTAGTGGCAAAAATGGACAGTTTGCCACAAAGCTCATTTGAAATGATCAGTAACCAATTTACGGCAAGTTTTCGGCCAATTTACCATGAGCTCTCGATATTTGTAAGGGTAACGTTTGATGTTATCAACATCGACACCATATTCAAGCACTTAAAAAAAAAAAAATGGATAATCTATTCCTTAAATGTTATTATGTTGATTGAAAAATGACTTTGAGAGTTTTAAACTACATGAACATTTTGAGGTAAGGTGGCTGGTCATTTCATATGCAATATTCCTTTAAGATGAATCAGCTCTAGGTCCTATAATTGCGTCGTCTTTTTGAGCGGCACTACTCTGTGGTCAGCCTTTTAACTGTCCAGAACAGCTGACTAAGGAGTACAAGTGCTTCCTTGAAGCCTTTTAGATTCCTTTTAGCTGTCAAATTAGAATGCTGCACATTAACCCTTAGAGCACTAGAGTTTGACAGGTCAACTAGTGAAGCATGGTGGCAGGCGACCAGGCGTGTGTGTGTACATGTGTCTGTAACATGCTATAATGATAAAAGCACTTAGTATAGTCTCTGAAGACACTGGAATAGCATTACACGGCGAGAGAAAATGTTAAATGTTGCAAGACGCTGACCTGCTTGTTTAATTAAGTGCAGTGTGGCAGTTTAAATATTCAAGAGTGCTTCTATAAAATTCCATTTCCCTGCAATAGATTTCTATCAGAAAACAGTGTCTTAACAACGTGGATGAATATTTCAAAATGTAAACTGTCATTCAAGTGTACTGTGTACTCGATGAACCTGTGCAAGTCCCTGGAAATATATTTTCTATATTTTTCCATAATTCATGTGGAAATTCTCTTTGCCAGCATAGGAAAATAAATACAATGTATGTGTTGTACCGTGCTAACGACTGAAAGTGAAGTGTGTTATCATTCTAACAACTCGGGTTTAGTGGAGCAATTTTATGTCATTTAAATCTAGTCATAAACTGGACGTGGCCCCATTAAGAATAAGAGTTTTGCGACACCTGTTTCCGGCACTCACTTGTGTTAGAAACATCAGAACTAAAGCTGTGTCCCAAATGGCACATTATACACTATGCACTTACAAAACATGCTATACACTTAACTGTGTAGTGTATGAATTTTCAAAGTCCCAAATGGAACACTTAACAGTTTGTTACTACATTCACCGTTTAACATCTGATATGAAGTGACGTCGCACGTGATGTGTTGCCACTAGCTTTAGTGCTTTAGTTTAGCGGACCTCAGTTCAACAGTATCTAAAACAATGTACATATTCACACAGCGTGGTGTGATGGTAAAGCATTAAACTTACATATGCAAGGTTCTGTATTTACAGAAGATTCACTAGCTGCTACATTCTTCATTATTTACAACTGTTTTGTCAGACCAGCAACACAGCCAGGTAACGCCACCCCTTCCACACTCCTGTTTTGATGATTGAAAAAGTGCATCATACGGGTACTTAAAGTACAGTTCTTTTTGTTGCATTTTCAGTGTAAACATACTACTCGCACTACTTGCATTACAAAATGACATAGAATATTCCAGCAGTTTTGGAGCGGTTGCATCGGCAGTTCACGTAACACAGTTCAGCTGTTGTGGCATTTTGTATAGGGACCCCTAGTGTCACTACATCGACACAACATCGAGTGAGTGACAGAAGGGGAAAGTCTCGGTTACAATTGTAACCTCCGTTCCCTGATGGAGGGAACAAGATGTTGTGTCCCTCTTGCCACAACACTGTACTACCCGCTGAAATGTCCGAGACCTTCTCTCGGCTCCTCAGCACAAAACCTGAACGAGTGGATGCATTCCAGCTACTTTTATACCCGTATGTCCGGGGTAGTGGCATGCAAATTCCACTCGCCAATTCTCATTGGCCTTTTCTTAATGATCTGAGGTGTTTGGGGGTCCCAAGAGCGACCCCTAGTGTCACTACATCGACACAACGTCTTGTTCCCTGCATCAGGAAACGGAAGTTATAACAGCAACCGAGACGCAATTGGCCATTGCCGGGACATTGCTCAGTAGTTGCTAAGACATTTTGAGTGTTTTTTTAGCATGTTGCAATGCGGTTTCCAGGGTGTTTCACGGTGGTTGTTGGGGTGGTGTGTGCAGTTGCTAGGTTGTAACTACTTGGTTGCTAAAATGTTGGGGGTAGTTGCCAGGGCATTGCTGTGCCTGTGCAGTTGCTGAGATATTCTGGGTGTTAGGGTGTTACTAGGTGGTTGCTGTTGTGATGTCTGCAATTGCTGTGGCACTGCTATGCTGTTGCTAAGGTATTCTAAGCATTGTTAACATGCTTTATGTGGGTTCTGTGGTGTTAATACCAGAGATGGGGACTCGAGTTAGAGACTCTGAGTCGAGTCGCATTTTGACTCGACACGACACAAAGGACTAGTGAATATTTTAAAAACGACTCGAGTCTTTTAACCTTAATTATTAATATCTTCAAGAAAGAATTAGTTTGATTTGTATGGTTTTATTACATCTGCGTCACGTTTACCCATGTGTCATGATTGATCTGACCCTTATCATATAATTCAATAATGTATTTCCACGTAAACCCCGAAATGTGATAAGAGTCTGTGATGGCACCCGCTGTGATGGCACCCGCTGTGACATGTGTTCTCACATTTGATTGTGCCCTCAGATGCAGAAACTTCAGGAAGAACACATTCTCAAAGGTCAGCCACTTTAATTAACACACAAAGCTAACTAATATTTTACTGCTAGCTAAATATTGAGCAGTGTAGCTACATGACTCATTATGATGATGCATCAATATAGTGCTTCATTTTATCAATGTTTTTGTAGTATACTTTATATGCCGCCAGAGCTGTATATACTGTATATATACAGGGTTGGGAGGGTTACTTTTGAAATGTATTCCACTACAGATTACAGAATACATGCTGTAAACTGTCATTTGTGATGTATTCCGTTAGATTACTCAATGTCAGTATCATATTCTAAATACTTTGGATTACTTCTTCAGCACTTGTCGATTTTTTTCACTTGTTTTGACTATAAAAACTCTGCCAGTACAGTAAGACAAAATACTCATGTTAAAAATACATTCTCTGAAAAAATAAATAAAAATCTTATGCAGTTTTGCTTCTAAAACAAGATAAATCATTGTCGTTCAAACATATACAGTTAGTACAGTACACAACGAAATGAGACAATGTTCCTCCAGGACCATGGTACTACATAAAACAACATAGGACAAACACAGAACCACATGAGACTACACAGACTAAATAACATTTCTACATAAAGTGCACGTGCAAACGTGTGCAAAAAGTACGGGACAGTACAATAAATTACAAAACGGAACAGAACAATAGGCACAGTTAGAGACAGTGCAGCGCCGACCAGTGCACATTTGTAATCGAGTAGAGCAAAAAGATGACACTTTCTAAAAATGCCAAATGTAAACATAACATACTATGAAATAGTTTTCTATGGACATAGCAGTTATTGAGGTAGCAGCCAGGTAAAGTGACAGTGAATTAAAGTGCAAAAGTGGACATGTGCAAAAGTTGGATGGTGTACAGGTGTGTTTGTGTGTGTCAGTCCAGTCCCTCAGTATTGAGGAGTCTGATGGCTTGGGGGAAGAAGGTGTTACACAGTCTGGCCGTGAGGACTTGAATGCTTCGGTAACTATTGCCAGACAGCAGGAGGGTGAATAGTTTGTGTGAGGGGTGTGTGGGGTCATCTACAATGCTGGTTGCTTTGCGGATGCAGTGTTTTTTGTAAATGTATTTGATGGAGGGAAGAGAGACCCAGATGATCTTCTCAGCTGTCCTCACTATCCTCTGCAGGGTTTTGCGGTCCGAAATGGGGCAAGTCCCAAACCAGGCAGTGATGTAGCTGCTCAGGATGCTCTCAATAGTCCCTCTATAGAGTGTAGTGAGGATGGGGGGTGGGAGATGTGCTTTCTTCAGCCTTTGAAGAAATATTTCTTGGTGAGGTGAGGTTCTCCGCTAGGTGAACACCAAGGAATTTGGTGCTCTTGACGATCTCCACAGAGGAGCCGTCGATGTTCAGCGGAGAGCGGTTTTCAGAGACAGGTTGTTAGCTCTACACCAGTCCGTTAGCCGCTGCACCTCCTCTCTGTATGTTGTCTTGTCGTTCTTGCTGAACAAGATCAAATTGATCTTGTTTTAAGGATTTTTTGATATTTTTACAGGAAAACAATACAAACATTTTTATCAAGAATATGATTTTGCCATAATATGAAAGGTTCTACTAGAAAAAAAGAAAATATGATCCAACGTAAATTTTCTTGATATAAAAAATATATAATTTTGTAAAATTGCTAGAAATAGCATTTTAGCTCATATATATATATATATATATACATTCAGACTGGACTCAGACTCGTGACGAAAGACTTAAGACTTGACTTGGACTTCAGATGAAAGACTTGTGAACATCTCTGGTTAGTACCAATAGGTGGTTGCTGGAGTAATGTGTGTGTTTCCCAGGGCATAGCTATGTGGTTACTAAGGCATCCTGTGTGTTTTTAGCATGTTGGTATGGAGTTGCTAGGTTGTTACTAGGTGGTTGCTGGGGTGGTGTGTGTTTGCATGTGTATTGCTATGCATTTTCTAAGTTATTCTGAGTGTTTTAACAAGTTATGCTGTTTGCTAGGGTGTTTGCAGGTGGTTGCTGGGTGATGTGTACTGTTGCCAGGGTGTTGCTATGTGGTTTGTAAGGTAATCTGGGTATTATTACCATGCTGTTTTGTGGTTACTGGGGTGTTATTAAGTGGCTGCCTGGGTGTTACTAAGTGGTTGCTAGGATGGTGTGTACGGTTGTTATGGTATTGCTATGCAGTTACAAATGTTCAAGGTTTTTTCTAGCATGTTATTATGTGGTTACCAGGGCATTCCTCTGCAGTTGTTTGCTGTTCTAGGTGGTTTTAGCATGTTGTAATGTGGTTGCTATGGTGTTACTAAGTGTTTGCTACAATGTTGTGGCAGTTTCCAGGGTGTTGCTATGTAGTGGCAAATACTGGATATTCTGAGTGTTCTTAGCACATTATTATGTGGTTGCTAGGGTGTTGTGGCTGGTTGCTTACAGGCCCATGTCAAAAGAGCCCACCCCCAAGTCTCTAGTCTATAATATTCTGTAGTTTAGATGACTCTGCTTCCTTCTTTTAATGTCTATGAGATTTGTTCAGCTGTTGGTCCAATAGGTGAAAATCATCTCAAGCCTGACCACTTAGAAAAATGAAAGTACACTTCTGTTTTCAACAAGCCACTAACTCTAGGTGTGAGTAATAGTAACAGTGATGCTTGCATTTGCAATCAGGTTGAACTTTTTGTATTTCAGGGCATAACCCAGTAAACATAAAGACAGCATCATATCCACTTCTGCCAACATATGTCACTCCCTATAGCTCTCAACCATAATTTTGCCCCATAGCATAATTCAGAATGTCCATCTATTGTTTACAAGTCAGAAACTATGGTTACATAATTAGGAAGCCCTACTCACAATACTGGTTGATTAAGACTTGACAATTAAATCACTTTGTGGAGCAGTGAAGAAATACAATCTCGCCTTTATGTGGAGCTTCTGCTATAACAAACACAGCTTTTGGCTGGGATGTGAAGTGAAACTGATTTAGTTATGAAATCAGGCCTTTTGGAAAAAAGAAAAGAGAAAAAAACCCACACATTGGCCGATTGAAGAGTTGCTCAGTTGAAGGATAACTCTGAAGTGACCCCTTTTGCTTCTTTGGACACTAGATCAATTAGAGGAACTCGGAGAGGAATGCCTGGCCACGTTCTACCCAAGAAAAATGGCGTTAGCATTTTTGGCTAGGCCACAACCTGTCAGCCACTGCCAATCTGCTTTCAATAGTTGGCCGCGGCTCCAATACATCCCGTGCGTCCGACCAACCACAAGTAACGCTTCTAAGAGCGTGCACTTTGGCCAAGTCTTATCAGCGCGCAGGACTTGTGTGCCCCTGCCTCCGGCTCACAGAAATGAGGGTTGAGCCTGTCCACATGTATTCATTAGCGACTGTTTCGGATCATATAGGGAACTGGTCCAACCTCACTATGGGTCATTCCTGTTATACAGTACATTTTAAGCCCTGTAACTTCAAAACAAAATGAGTATGCCTGTGTTTTTTTTCCATGTTGAAATCCTTTCTCCTATCCCAGCTTCATATGCAGACAAGCCTGAAGTTTCACTGAAAATGTTCACTCTATAGAGTGATACCATTGAGTATCCCGACCAACCCGACACAGCAACATAGGGTCAATGGAAGGCAGGGAGAGTGTTTAGGAAACCTGTTTAAATAAAAAAAAAGTAAGAGTGTTTACATGCACACCTATATACTGCTGATAAAAATCAGCTTATTAAAAAAAAAAACAGACAACATACAAAATTTGCATTTACATAAGATTTGAAATCATCCAATAATTCTCTGCTTTTCCCATCAAAATGTAAACAGTATGCACACAACACTTTCACACATTGGATAAGCTTGTTCCTGTTGCAAGGAAAATGTAGTGGAATGCCCTTTCTCCCCCTTTTTTAAATAAATTGAAGTACATATTTCAAAATATTTGAATATTTGGTTAAAATATGGTCTGTTACAGTTTGATACATGTTTTTGTAATTTTGCACATTATCAAATAAAAAACTTTATTTTTGTTGACTAAAATTATATGGAAGTGGAGCGTAGTTCTAGCGGGAAGACCAGCAGGTGTACATCATCACATCATTAGCTGGGTAACTCCTAGCCAATCGCATGTAAGGCAATGCTTTATAAGTCCGCTCACAATCTATCACATTGCTGTTTCGGTGTGCTAACACTGCAACCTCCACCTCCCCACCACCACCAGTTGAGCCCTGTCCCGCAAGGGGGTAGGCTCCTCGCCCCTGCCTCCTATCTCCGGCAGGACAGTTCCGGGTACAACTCCCTCGGACTGCCGGACGGGGGCCTACGCCAAAGACAGAGACATCACCTTCCGTTTTACATCTATCAAATAAATGGCATCTCAAACTTCACTCAAGCCTGTGTGTCTTCCCGATAGAAATGCTATTACATGAGTATATTACATGATGAAATATTGACTGAATTTAAAGAAGATTTTCGTCATAAGACAAAAATGGTGTGAAAATGAACACCGCTAAAAACTCTGGTAAAGCTGTTTACATGCAATGTTAAATCAGGGCAAAAATCTATGTTTACTAATAGTTTTTTTATGCAAACTCTTTGAGGCTTTTACATAACCACACATGTTGCCAGCTAATATTAAGCATAATCGGTGTAAGATTGTGCATGTAAACATGCTTAGAAATATGCGCTGGTTGAGTTCAGGCAATTATATATACACTCACCTAAAGGATTATTAGGAACACCATACTAATACTGTGTTTGACCCCCTTTCGCCTTCAGAACTGCCTTAATTCTACGTGGCATTGATTCAACAATGTGCTGAAAGCATTCTTTAGAAATGTTGGCCCATATTGATAGGATAGCATCTTGCAGTTGATGGAGATTTGTGGGATGCACATCCAGGGCACGAAGCTCCCGTTCCACCACATCTCAAAGATGCTCTATTGGGTTGAGATCTGGTGACTGTGGGGGCCATTTTAGTACAGTGAACTCATTGTCATGTTCAAGAAACCAGTTTGAAATGATTCGAGCTTTGTGACATGGTGCATTATCCTGCTGGAAGTAGCCATCAGAGGATGGGTACATGGTGGCCATAAAGGGATGGACATGGTCAGAAACAATGCTCAGGTAGGCTGTGGCATTTAAACGATGCCCAATTGGCACTAAGGGGCCTAAAGTGTGCCAAGAAAACATCCCCCACACCATTACACCACCACCACCAGCCTGCACAGTGGTAACAAGGCATGATGGATCCATTTTCTCATTCTGTTTATGCCAAATTCTGACTCTACCATCTGAATGTCTCAACAGAAATCGAGACTCATCAGACCAGGCAACATTTTTCCAGTCTTCAACTGTCCAATTTTGGTGAGCTCTTGCAAATTGTAGCCTCTTTTTCCTATTTGTAGTGGAGATGAGTGGTACCCGGTGGGGTCTTCTGCTGTTGTAGCCCATCCGCCTCAAGGTTGTGCCTGTTGTGGCTTCACAAATGCTTTGCTGCATACCTCGGTTGTAACGAGTGGTTATTTCAGGCAAAGTTGCTCTTCTATCAGCTTGAATCAGTCGGCCCATTCTCCTCTGACCTCTAGCATTAACAAGGCATTTTCGCCCACAGGACTGCCGCATACTGGATGTTTTTTCCTTTTCACACCATTCTTTGTAAACCCTAGAAATGGTTGTGCGTGAAAATCCCAGTAACTGAGCAGATTGTGAAATACTCAGACCGGCCCGTCTCGCACCAACAACCATGCCACGCTCAAAATTGCTTAAATCACCTTTCTTTCCCATTCTGACATTCAGTTTGGAGTTCAGGAGATTGTCTTGACCAGGACCACACCCCTAAATGCATTGAAGCAACTGCCATGTGATTGGTTGATTAGATAATTGCATTAATGAGAAATTGAACAGGTGTTCCTAATAATCCTTTAGGTGAGTGTATATACTGTATGTTATCCAGTATATTAAGGCATATATGTTGGCAATATGGAAATGCACTGCATAACCGGAATGACATATAAAAAGGCAACTTTTAAAGTTTAGGCCACTAGGGCCTCTGAGGACATTCTACTTTCACAGGTACTGTGAGTATAGTATGCACCTGTGATAAACAGGTGTGGAACACTGCTAGTAACCTAATCAGCAGTTTTGAGACTAAATGTGCTGTGAGGTGCAACCAAAATGTAACATGCTGAGCTTGTGTAACCTAAAATTCAACCACTAAAGTAAAAGTAGTTAAATGGGATAGTTCACGCAAAAATGAAAGTTCTCTCATCATTTACTCACCCTCATGCCATCCCAGATGTGTATGATTTTCTTTCTTCAGCAGAACACAAATGAAGATTTTTAGAAGAATATTTCAGCTCTGTAGGACTATACAATTCAAGTGAATGGTAATGAGACCTTTGTAGCTCCAAAAATCACATGAAGGAATAAAAGTAATCCATAAGACTCAAGTGTTTTAATCCATATCTTCAGAAGCTTTATTATAGGTGTGTCACACCGTTATAGTCAAACCGTGTATGTCCTCACTTCTCATAAACTCCTGTGCCGCGGTCATCTCGTTAAAATGTTGAAAATAAAACCTATATTTGTTGCCTGATTATAAGGTTAGATGCATTATATGATCTATAATTTAGTATTGTTTTCCTCTCAGAACAGACCTGGGACTTGTTTGTTGCAACCCATCCATTGAGAACCTCTGGCCTACAGTGTAAGTGACAGCCAGCTATATGAGCAAGCGTGTTTATGAGTCCACTCAGCTGCAACTGAAAGTTAAACAGTTGCTTTGTACTTTCGTTGGCCTAACGCCAGGAGGACTGCACGGTCACAGAACAACACAAGCAATTCCAGAGACAGCTCTAACTGCTTACAGTCTAACCATTAGCCTGATAAACAGGTGAGATTAATGCTAGAGGTATTGTGTAAATGTACATAATGTGCAACTGAATTTATGCATTTGCGAATAAAAAATGATTTGGCTGCTGTCAGTTCGAGTTCAAGCTATACCCCTTGTCATAATTTGGTCCAAGGGTGTGGGTTCCCTGTTAATAGGATGTTCATTTTAATGTTGTTTGAGTTGAACAAAGAGTCCAGTGTTGTACTTGAAACTTTCAAGTTAAATCCAATGTGTCCAATGCATTCTGGTGCCCACATATTGGCATGCTGATAAGTAAGCAAATCAGTTAGCTAGTTATAGAGTCTGCTATTAAGTCCTGG
Source organism: Xyrauchen texanus (assembly GCF_025860055.1). Lineage (NCBI taxonomy): Eukaryota > Metazoa > Chordata > Actinopteri > Cypriniformes > Catostomidae > Xyrauchen > Xyrauchen texanus. The sequence goes on from NC_068324.1 coordinate 18,475,490, forward strand.
GTTTGATTCTCCAAGCTTTGTATTTGAGTGCACAAATTTTAAATGAATCTAGATTAAATTGGATTGAATTGCACTTGACTCTAGAGATGGGTATCTGCCCTGAATGTGTGCGTAACCTCAGCTAGTTGGCAACAAACCGACTCATTAAGTAGACAAAATAACATTGATAAGACGAACCATTTTCTCTGTACAGGACCTCAGAGTATCCAATAACTTTTAAATGCATTTGTTCATCCTTCAGTTTCAATTTTCAACTTCAGTTCAAATACAGATCCTATAATACAGACAGCAATAGTAGATGCTGTCTCTGTAAATTCTCATTAAAGGAATATTCCGGGTTCAACACAAGTTCGGCTAAATCAACAGCATTTGTGGCATAATGTTGATTACCACAAAACTTAATTTTGATTTGTCCTTCCTTTTCTTAAAAATCAAAAATAACAGACTAATTAATTAGTGCTTTTAAAAAAATCACAAGTTTCATATTTAGTTTAAACCCTCCAAAAATTGGCCATTTTAACTTTGATTTTCGCTTATTTATTTATTTATTTTTAAGAAAAGGAGGGGCAAATTGAAATGAATTTTTATGGTAATCAACATTATGCCACAAATACTGTTGATTGAGCTTAACTAGTATAGAACCCACACAATTTCTTTAACCAATGAGTTATAAAATATTATTTGTGTATTTTTTTTTATTTTTACATTGTTATATGGAGAAGTCATTAATAATATTCACAAACAATTGAATGTTTATTTAAGATAAATATTTAAACATTTAAGATGTTATGCAAAACTGGTCTTTTGGATAGTCCAGTTATGAGCATATTATTCAGTCACCTAACTTGAGGCAAGTTTGTTTTGTATTTAGTTTCTACTGGTATGTTCATTTCTTACTGATCAAGAAATAATTTTTGTGCACGTCTTTGCATCTACCATTATTTAAGCAGTATCCAATTTGCATAAAAATATGTTGATGGAAACCTGGTGAGGCTGACTTGGCACATTTGGGTCTATTGGTTTTTCCTGCACCATCAGTTTCTCTGAAAACTGTCCATTTAATTTTAATGCTCCACTAATGCAGTTGGACCAGTATCCAGAAATGCTTCTGCTCGTGGTTTGCCAGTGCACTTGCAAATCACAGATGACAACGTCTTTTCTGTTTGTGAGCCACACACAATACACTGTGAGTAATGATGATTGGCAGCTGGTATGTGTGTGTTCTAGGGAGATTGGCATTATTAGTATGGGGAAATCAGCAGCCAACCACAAGAATGTCTATTGACAAAGAGAGTGAGGAGCCATCCAATTACAGTAGACATAATGGTCTTCCTCAAGGACTGTATGAAATTGTAATTTTATGTTAACATATGTATTGAAATAGTGAACATAGAATAATGATCTTTTTATAATTTGCTGCCATGCATTTAATAAATGTATAGATACATTTAAAGTTTATATATACAACACAAAATGGAAATGTGTAAATAGATTGGAATTTCACTTTAGATATATCTACTGTGTGGTTAAGAAGGCATCTGTAGAAAAGTTCTATTCTATCCTGCTTATATATATATATATATATATATATATATATATATATATATATATATATATATATACACAAACAGTTGGGGTCACACAGTTATGTCAGACTTGTTGGAAACCCTGTCATCACTCTATGACATCACTGTGTTTAGGTTACAGAAAAGAACAGGGCAGCTGTACGTGGCCTCAAAATTACAGAGACATATTGTTGACATGTAAAGTTTACATAAAATATATCCATTTCAAAAAAATTTTTTTGACTGTCACGGAATGTGGAGTTGAAAGAAGGACCCAAATGAAGATTGGCAACAATGAGCTTTTATTTAAATAAACAGAAAACAAACATACCCAAAACACTCACGATGGAGATACAAGAAAAACAAAACCGAACTAGAATAACACAAGTTTTTAAACTTGACAGGCAAGGCAGACAGAAAACATGAGCACATGTCGACAGGAGCAAATGAAACATTCCAGCACAGGTCAGCATACAAGAGCTAATATAGGGTGAGAAATCAAATGGGTTAACAAGGAAGGCAGGTGAAACAAATTAACTAATAATAAGCAGACAAGGAGGCAGGATATGATGCAAGACTGAGAGACATGTGGCAATACGGAACCAAAAGAATGCCATGCACTCTCACAGACACAAACAGAAACTACAAGGCAACATGTACTCATGCCAAATGACAGACAAGACAAGAGAATGTACGACAACACCAACAAAGTGATGCCATGCACTCTCATACTAGACAAAACCTGAACGTACACCTCAAAGAAAATACCACGCGATGCACGCAACAGGTGACAAAACAAGACAGGACATCTATGCAATACTATTCGGCCACAAATAAACAGGCACCGAAGACAGAAGTGGCAAAACCCCAGCACAACATGAAGATGGATCGCGACCCGGGCGCAGCACAAAGCGAGTGCAATTCTAAGCGCATCCGAGGTCATGAGAGACAGACACAAACAATTGACACAAATGCATGACATAAGAGCAATGCACTCATGCCAATAAACAAGACAAGAGAAGGCATGATAATGCCAATAAGGCAAGCCATGCATTCTCACACAAGACACAGACTATACAAGACACAAACATGAGTGTCAGAGCTCAGCCACAAAGTAAATAAAAACAACCAACAGAAGTGGCTAAACCCCCCCCCCCCCAAACAGAACAGGCACTAACACAGAACAGAACAAACAGAAAGAAGGGATGGGCAGGGGAACGGCCTCCATGGCCGGGAGTGCTGACAGCAGTAGGGAAATGGCCTCCGTGGCCAGGAATGCTGGAAGCAGCAGGAGAACAGCCTCTGTGGCCGGGAGTGCTGACAGAGGCAGGGGAACTGCAGCGGGAATAGCCACGCCTCCTGACAGTGGCAGGGGAACTGCAGCGGGAACGGAACGTCACCTCCTGGCATTCAGCTGCGGGAATGGCCACCGCTTCCTGGCAGTAGGCTGTGGGAATGGCCATCGCCTCCTGGCAGTTGACAGAGGGGAACAGCCACCATCTCCTGGCGGTCGGCAGCAGGAATAAGTGTGGGGGCTGCAGCTGACCTGTTCTTTCTCCTCCTCCTCTGTTTACGGGTCTCAGGAGGACTGGGGATTGGGCTTCTTGAGGGTGGGATGATGGTGTGGTCTGCCTGGGGAAACCCCTCCTGGGATGGGAATGCAGACTTCCTGTACTCGAAGAGATGGTCAACAAAGTCCCAAAAGCCCAAATGCCCCAGCTTCTCCATCTCCCTTTGATTCAGAGATAAATCGAGCCCAATGTTATAAACATCGTTCAGATCAGTCTCATCATAATCCAGCTCGTCCACTGCAACCAAAAACTCACATGCGAAGTCCCTCTCATCAGTTCCCATTGATGGACATTGCGAAGGTGGACAAGCTGAATCATGCACTGATGGATGGAAAAGTCAGTGAGGGGAGATGGAAAAAGGAAGATGCCCATTGTGCCGGGACATCTGTACAAGAGTTTGGCCACAAAAAACAGGCACTGAAAATAGAAGCGGACGAACCCCAACACAACATGAAGACGCACAGCACAAAGCGAAGTGCACCCGAGGTCATGAGAGACAGACACAAACAATTGACCCAAGTGCATGCCACAAGTATGACAAAAGAGCAATGTACTCATGCCAAAAAAATAAAAGAGAACCCATGAAAATGTCAAAAAGGCAAGCCATGCATTCTCACACAAGACACAGACTATAAAACACACTATACATGAGGGTCAGAGCTCAGCCACAAAGACAATAAAAACACAACCAACAGAAGTGATTGAACCCTGACAATGACAGGCTGATACAAGTGCAAACACAATTAATTTGCCCATGCTCTAAACAAATTGTGTGGTGGCGCTCATCATGGAAATGCAGAATCGATTACAACCTTATGTGGAACCATCCTTAGTTCTAAGTTAGGGTTATTAGCTGAGGTTTCTGTCAGATAATGAAACCTTGTTGTGTTTTAGATTATTGCAGAACTGAAAGGTGTTTTGCAGTTTTTTAACCCTGACCAGGAGCTCTGAAATTCCTCAATGAATTTCTTAACTTCCTCTTCAGAAGTTCCTTAACTTGGCTATGTGCGCCTTAACCGTATGTTTTTTGAACTGGACGAATGTTGTTTTAAATGAAATTTGGAAACAATAGGTTGACTTTTCTTGAGCTAAACTGTCTGTGCTTAGCAAAATTCGAAGCACTGCCTCTGGTGGCAGAAGCAGGAAGTGTTTTTGAACGCAAGGGCATTTGTGAGCTCCAGTTTCCTGGTGATATTCCCACCGAGGGGCACCAATAGCAAGTTGAAATTTTTAGCTGTAAAGTATGTAAAACAGTCAACAGAAAAATAGATGTTATTAAAAGTACCCTTAACCCAAACCCCAACCCTAAAACTAAAAGTAAGTACAGTAAAAATTCAATTGAAAATTGAACCTCTGAATCACGCTAGTTTATGCAAACTAGATTACTTCCTGGTTTTGATGTGGGACGATTAATCAGGTTTCTAATGCTGTTGACGCAAAACACTTTGTCATGCAAAATGTCTGATAGGAGATGCCGCTCTTCAGTAACACGGCATAAGGGGGCTGATGTCAGGGTATTGGAACATTCGGAAACAACATTCCAACTTCCTGTGTGATCATGTTGACATAACAATTACAACTTTGTATCTCAACACAAATTGTACTCTATTTACGGCTTTTAGAAGCACAAGTAACAGTATTTGTTAAATCAGAATGACATTAACATATTCTGTTGGCCAAGAAAACATTAAAAGGTTTTGTAATATATAGTCTAGTGTGATTGTGTAAAAGCAAACAAGAGAGGGCCTAAAACAGAGCCTTGAGGCACTCCATACTTTACCTGTTTTGAATTGGCCAACTGTTCTTTTACACATAAAAAGTGGTAGTTACTGTATATCACAGGTAAACAACATGACCACCTGTCCACTGTTGCTAAAATAGTTCTAAAACCTTTCAGAAAAATGATTATTATCAGAATTATAATGTAGTAAGGTCTTGTGATACAAGCAGATATACATTTCTGTAATACACCCTTACTGAAACTCCTAATGCATGCAATTACTCTGCAATGTGTGTAATTAGTTTTATTTAATCAACCGTTATTATTATTCTTTTTTTTATTTTATTTTAGAAATGCAATTGGATGGATTCAAGTCGGATTCAAATTAGTTTGAAATTAGTCTATAGTTAGCCATTTCACAAACATTTTGGTTAGATTTCTTTACAAGTTTTTTAAATAGGTAAATGACACTTTGAAATATATATTATGATGATTAAAGTAAAGGTTTAAAATTAAAGTCAAAAACCTCTTTTATTTACAATGCTTACTGGCATACTTCTCAAAAAAAAACATTCATCCTTTGTATAGAGTATGAACAATGTTATTTTGATCCAAAATGTCACATAAACCACTTTTCCCCAATTGATTGTAAAAAGAGAGATTAAGAGAGATCATTGAGCTTTCAGTACCCAAAGGCAGTTATTATTTTAGTAAGCCAATCAATCTAAGATGTGACCGGTTTTTCATGGCAGGTAAACATGTATTATTTCCTGCATAGCAGACAGACTGTGTGTTTGTGCAGTTCATGTGGCGTATAATTTTGGGCCTTAAGTGAACATTTACTCGTCTCCACCAAACCTACGCTGTGTTATTTATGTTGGAGTGGGTCAGCCAGTGCTGTCGTAGATGGTAATAGATGTGAATGAAACCTAGACAGTCAAAAGCTGCTGAATCTTAGACATCAGTCTCAGCATGCTGTAGTCAGTTAGTTTCACACAAAGAGACAAAGGACAGATGGACTATGAATCATAGTGTTCATTTCCTACTTTTTTTTATTTTTTTTTTGCAAAGCATGTTGTTTTGCTGTGGTCTTGCTCAATGTTAAACTTTTTAAGTTGAAGTTGTGGCATTTCATCTCTATTGATCAAATATGGATATCACATTTAACTTTTTCCTCACTAAATTGCTACAACAGAAAGTCATGGATTTATGATGTAAAATTATTTGATAGTATAGCAATTAGAATGTCAAATACTTAAAGAAGACGATCAGTGGAATAGAGGTTAAACAAACAAATGGTTGTTGGTGCCATGGCACAGTGGTAGCGCACTTGCATGCAAAGCATAAAAACGATTGAACCCCCAATGTTTTACTTTTGCAGCTCAGAGCCTTATCAGCCTGATCGATAACATCTGTTCACATTGAGCATATCACCCTGTAGCTCAAGACCAGTTGCCCACAAAATCTAAGCAAGGTTGAGCCTGGCCAGTAACTGGATGGGAGACCTCCTGGGGAAATTAAGTTTGTGGCTGGAAGAGGTAGTTGGGAGGCCAGTAGTGGGTGCTCACTCTGCAGTCTGTGTGGGTCATAATGCCCCAGTATAGTGACAGGGACACTATACTGTATAAAGGCACCATCCTTTGGATGAGATGTTAAATTAAGGTCCTGACTCTCTGTGGTCATAAAAATTTGTGGTGGAACCCCAAATTCCCTTCATTGGAACTTCTCAATGGTGTGTGGTGAGAATACTGATGCACTATAGCTGCTGTCATATCATCCAGGTGGTGGTGCTGCACACTGATGGTGGTTGAGGAGAGTCCCCTGTTTCACTGTGTAAAACACCTTGAGTGTAGTGTCAGAAAAGTGCTATATAAATGTAAGATTCATTCACATCTGGATTTATTATTCACAATTTTTTTTTCACGCCCCATCTGCAGGTAGGCTACATTTAAATACTAAGTGTAAATGAGGCCATATTTTCAAACAGTAATACATACATCCAGTCGTTACTGGTTTTACAATGAAGTATAACCTCAAAAGTAGCATTACGCCCATATATTTCTGTGGTGGGCCTGTCAGTATTCGCAACTTGAATCCAAACCCTGCCGTGCAAGTGGTGCTGTTTTAGCCATTATATATTGGAACTTTAAAAATCATTAGTACAAGGTTATGAGACCACTGCGAAGGAAAAGGCAATTTTCTGGTATACTATGCAAACAATATATCTCTTTGCTATGTGTTTTATTCAAAAGTTGTCTTCTTGAAAAATATTTAGAATTTTAGTTGGCAATTGTGGATTTCAGTTGCAGGAAAAAAGACTTGAGAAAGTTTGCCCCAACTCAAACTATTATGTTAAAAACAAGTGGAAGCTATCCATAATGTGCAACTATTTCTATGATAACATTTAACTTGAACTTTAGCCAAATAAATAAATACAAATATCAGCTATGTTGAAAAAATGTTGGCCCTTCTGTGAAAACAATCAGAGGTAGCCAAGGAGAAAAACATATTACTCAGCAAATATATTTACATTCTCAAGAGTGCTATCAGTTTTTCGTGTTTTCTTTTCCAAAAGCGCATGGATAAGGGTGACTTGCATTTGCACATGCTTTTTCGACACGGTTGGCTCCACATTACTGAGTGGCCAGAAGTTCCAGAAATGCCAGCGTCAGGCACCATTTAGAAATCTGGAATTCAGAACCATCATCTGGGATCCCTTGCAGATTCCAACAATTAAAGAACAGCACAAGGGGAAAACAACTAGATAGAGCATGGCGAATGAAAGAAAATACGAGGAGAATTCTGTTGTTTTGTTTTATTAATGGTGTGTTTTTCATAAATGGCAATGGTGTTGGTACAACAGGTGCCAAAAGAAACATGTTTAGGCCATGTGTGGAAAAGATGGTATTTCTGTTGTATATCAGCTCAAACTGGCACAAACACAGACTTTAATGTCAGTTGTAGGATTCTATACAATTTGTTAGGCATATTATAATCACTCATGTAGAGCACTTTAGATTAACTGTTTGCATGTTATCAGAAGCTTTATGTAAATATTTGATATTTCACCAGTGTTCTTGGAAACCTTAGTTGCTTGGCTGTAAGTCATACATGCAGTTCCAATGGGGAAACCTATTTCAGATGGTCTAAAGGTCTATGGCACCATATAGGCCAAATTAATACTTTCTTTCTTAGAAGTGGTTATGCTTTTCTTTACTAGAAGTTGCTTTTCTCAAAAGGTATGTTGTATTGCTTAATTTGATTGCTTACACTGTAATGTCTAGAATCTAGAATAGTTTGAGAATATTCTAACCCTTAATTTAAGGATTCTTTTGCTAATGCTAACTTTCACAAAACCAAGGCTTTAAGTATAGACACTTGCAAGCTTGAATTTGAGTGTCACAGTCAATTTTCTCTTTTAGGTCAACCACGATCATGGCGGAGCAACATTTTGTAGAGAGTATTATGGAGCAAGTTAGATGAAGTTAAACTGTCAACTGTCACGGTCCTGTCACTCTGTCAGTCTGGGTTTTTGTTTGACTGGGCCGTGGCAACATCATCCCACGTCTGTCTTGTGTTTTGTTGTCTGTCTTTGTGTGAGCAGGCCAGTTCGTCTTGTGTCTCCAGTCGGTCTAGTTAGAAGGTCTTGCCTGTTTGTTGGTCCTGTTCTTCATCCCATCCCTGTACGGTCTGGTTGGTCCTGGTTCACCGTTTCCTTCTGCCCCAGCCCTGGATTATTTATTTTCACCTTCGGAATGTTTATGTTTGTTTTCCCACTTCTGGGAGATTTTGGTTTGTATTTTTATTTATAAATAACTTCCTTGTTTTTGAATCTCTGCTCTTGGGTCCTGAGCCTCATCATTCCTTACAGTTGTGACAGAGGAATGACCTCTGTGGTCGAAGGCACTTGCAGTGACAGGGGAACAGCCTCTATGGTTGTGGGCACTGGCAGGGACAAAGGAAACGGCCTCTGTGGCCATGGAAGCTGTCAGTGACTGATGAGTAGGTGCCCTCCTCCTTTGGGTGGAGGGAAGTACTGCTGATATGACAGCCTCCACCTCATGACAGTCAAGAGCAGGATCAACTGCCATCTCCTGGTGGTCAGTAGTGGTGGAATCGGCTGATGGGCTGGGCTTCCTTCTTTGAGGTGCGGGGGCAATGGCCGAGGCATCCACCTCCATGTGGGGAGTGCCCTCGTCCTCGGGTTGGGTTAAGGACAAGAAGTCTCCCGAGACACCGGCTGTAAAAAATTGTTCCCATTTAAGGGCTTGCCTGACTGCATCGAGAAAGTACTCATCCTCACCCCGTTCTGGGACACAGGATCTAATAGGTTCATTCAGACCTGCCCAAAAAAGATAAATTAGGCAGGTCTGATTGTATCCCAGACAAAAAGTCTAGGGCATATCCCCACACGGACTTGTCCTCCTGCCTTACCCCACACAGCCTCTTGGCATGCTCTGCATGCTGGCAAGCAGGAGAACCATAAAAAAAAATCCCCACTGGGTCCATCTTGGCCAGTTTGTTCTGTTATGACTGTAGGGAATGATGAGGCTCAAGAACCAAGAGCACAGGTTCAAAAACAAGGAATTTATTTATATATAAAAATACATAAAAAACAAACCAAAAACTCCCACAAGGTGGAAACCAAACAATCCATGGCTGGGGCAGATGGAAACGGGGAACCAGGACCAACCGGACCAGACAGTGATGGGATGAAGAACAGGACCAACAAACAGGCAAGACCGACTAACTAGACCGACTGGAGATGCAAGACCGACTGAGTAACATAAGATGATCTGGCCCACTCACACAAAGACAGACATGAGACGATGATGCCACGGTCCTGTCAGACAAAAACCCAGACTGACAGAGTGACAGGACCATGACTGTCAACACGTGTGTAGCTAGCAAGGTTGTCAGGTCCAGCAAAAAATATCTAACCAAAAGCTGGCTTAAAACCTACTCAAAATATGCTAAAAACTAGCACAAAATTTTACATTTCCAATCACCATGGGAAACTGCGGTATTCCCATCAAGGGAAAGGACCATGTTCAGTATCCCTCTTAATGTTTTTTTGGGGAATGTTCAGAATGGCATACGTCTAACCCACAGACCAAAATGAAAAATCTTTTATTTTTGAGGTTACTCAATTTTCTAGGATAACTGAACTTGAATAATAAGACATCAAGTTAAATGTTACAGACATTTGAATGTAACTCTATGTCCCCCTTAAGTATGTAGGATTCTTACCCCCAAAGAAGCTTCCAAATGTCTATTTACTCTGAATTTGACACATTCATCCAAATTTCTGACAAGTGCCATGCCACATCAGACATTTTTTCATCAACTAAAATGTGTTCACCTTTCCCTGTGGCACTACTGACAGAGTGTTGGTCAAGCAATCTTTGAGACACACATTCTGGAATTTCATTTAGATAAATTAATTTTTGATTTAAAATAAAAATGTTACTTCAAAAACAATTAGGTTTAGGGTTGGAGTTTGGGGGTGAATAAAATATGCATTCCTGTTGACTGTATAACATCATCTACAACTAAAAGCTTTGGCCACTAGAGTAGAACTTCCGCCCCTGTTCCGAATTCACTGCAAGAATTCATGTCAAGTAAGTATTGCGGGAACGCATGCTTGCGATGCATTGGCCAACCCTTTTTTTATTAAGTTCCCCAAAGGTGACATTGGAATTCTGGCTCTCTATTTCATTATCCCAGCAACAGCATTCCATGCTGTCTGACCTTGTCAGAAAACCTTCTGCCCAACTGTGATGACAATTGAAGCTCTATTAGCCCTGTTAAGAGGTCACAATTCATTTGGATTGTTATTGCACAACCTTGCCAGTTTTACCTCTTGGCAAGCATGCCAGGGCTCGGATATTTTACCAAACAAAGACAGCTCTGTGCCATTCCAAATCAAGAGTAGAGGTTAAAAAGGGATAGATTGAACGTTCTTTTGGCTGAATGAAAGAAACACAAACTGCATGGAGAAAATAACGAAGTAATGATATAAAGTGGCTTTACTCTGCCAATTTAAACCCTCTCCCCTCCCCCAACCCTGGTCTCAATGATGAGTCAGCAACCTGCTATCAAACGGGGACTGGCCTAGTTCTCCATTGGAATGTGACCTATGACATCAGGCAGTCTGCTTCAGAGAGGGCAAAGTCTATGGTGGGCTCTCCAAATCTCTTATTTTCCTCTAAAAATGAGAAGGCATGCTTTGAAGACTTTAGATTCCTAAATAAGTGACCCTTGACTGCTTTTTTCTCTCTTGTTTCATTTTCTGACACACAAAGCTGGCGGTTGAAATGAGACAAAGTCAGGAGGAAAGGGGAAAATGCAGAAAAACACAAAACACAAAACGTGAGAACAGAGCAGAGACTAAGTAATAAAGTCTTTAGTTCTGGGATATTTTCTCTTTGACTGGTCGTAGGATCTTTCCCCTTCCTTAGGAGAAGGCAGTAGGTTTTCGCATGACATTTTTATTATGTTGTCTTGATGAAGCCAACACTCTGTTATCCTACACACTTCTTTTAGGTTTTTTTCAAAATCCATAAGAGACCAATATTTCTAACACTAACTCCTCCAAGAGCTTTCAAGCTACAGTATATCCATCATACCTTGTACGGACGTTCAGACTGTTCTTGAATAGTGTGCTAAATCTTTTCTAACTGATTGGACTTACGGTTTCTGCATAGCGGACAATCAAAATTCGTAAAATTCCAACAGACTTACATGGAATGTTCAAACAGGCTAACGGAATGCTCGTTAATTCAAACTTGAACTGTCAAAAAATCTAAATGTAAACAAACACACACAGAAGGCCTTTGATCTGCTTTAAGTTGCTCTCTCTCTCTCTCTCTCTCTCTCTCTCTCTCTCTCTCTCTCTCTCTGTCTGCCTGTCTGTCTATCTATCTAATGGTTTATCTGACAATCAATGTGACGTTCTGTTTGAATATCTATCAAGCTAGCTGGAAGTTTTCCCTACTGTATTGTCTGTATAACCATTCATCTTCAAACTAGTTTAAAAAAAAAAACTAGTTTATACTTTCAGTCAAGGATTTGTCAAGCCAACATCGAAGTTTGTCTTGACAAACTTTACCTATCTTTTTGGTACTGGGACATTTTATGAGTATCATGGTAGACCCTGTCAATGTCTATTGCTAAAAGAACATACTGTTTTGGCTTTTTTGTTTCTTCAAAACAATGAAGTACATTCCCCCAATTCTCAGTACCATAATTTAACAAATCTAATTATCATAACTGCAATGTGAAAAGAATGCAGGGTTAGGAGGATTACTTTTGATATTTATTCCACTACAGATTACGGAATACATGCTGTAAAATGTCATTTGTAACATATTTCGCTATATTACTCAAGTTCAGTAACGCATTCTAAATACTTTGGATTACTTCTTCAGCAATGGTAGATTTTTTCACTTGTTTTGACTATAAAAACTCTGCCAGTACAGTAAGACAAAATACTCATGTTAAAAATACATTCTCTGAAAAACATAAATATCTTAAGCAGTGTCATTTCTAAAACAAGATAAATCAAACTGATCTTTTTTTTAGGGATTTTTAGATATTTTTACAGGGAAACAATACAACAATTATTATCAAGAATATGATTTTTGCACTAATATAAAAGGTCTTACTAGAAAAAGAGAAATTATGATTCAACATGAATTTTCTTGATAGAAAATTGTGTCTGGTAACATGTGCATGTAAAATGGCTAAAAATAGAATTTTAGCTTAGCGTAAAGCTGACAAGGTTTATTTCTATTTCTTCTGCTCCAAACTTACTTGAAACGTACTTCTCTGTCTGCTCGTATGAATGTATCACATCATAAGAAAGTGTTTCACCGCTGTTCAAATGCACTTTGGATCACATTATTTATATGTATAAATGTTTTCTTCTGAAAGGACTAAATATTAAATGAAACAAATGACAAAAAATTGCTAAGTAATCTCTTCAGTAATCAAAATACATTTTGAATGTAACTTTATTATAATTACCAATGATTTAAATTGTAACTGTAGTGGAATACAGTTACTTATATTTTGTATTTTATATACGTAATCCCGTTACATGTATTCCGTTACTCCCAACACTGAAAACATGGTATATTTTTAAATAATATAATGTTTTTATTGTCACATTCATTGTTGTATTTGTAGTAATTGTTGTACTGCCTTTAATTTATGCTGATTTACAGTTTTTCTCAATTGCTTTGCCTCAGTTCTCAAATGAGTTCAAATATGTGAACGATTAGCTTCTTGTTCACACCAGACATGGCTTGCTGATCAAAACTGATGAGTTGAAATTAATCGACAACATCGGCAATAAAAACTGTAGACAAAAATTTTCGCAGTCGAATAGTCGTTTGATGTCATTTAATGTAACATGAGATCATATGAAACGTCAAGGTTACTTTTGTAACCTCCGTTCCATTGTGTCGAATGTAGTGACACAAGGGGTCTTTCTTGAGAGCCTCGCGTACCTCTGAACTTGAGAAAAAGCCAATAAGAAATTGACAGACAGAATTTGCATGTCCTGCCTCCGGACATACGGGTATAAAGGGAAGCGTGCGTGCGTCTGTCAGTCAGGTTTTTGCACTGAGGGGCCGAGAATAAGGTACGGCCATTTACAGTAGTAGGTCTAATGTCATGGCAAGGGGGACACAACGTCTTGTTCCCTCCATCAGGGAACGGAGGTTACAGTAACCATGATGTTCCCCTTCTGATACTCACTCAACGTTGTGTCGAATGTAGTGACATAAGGGGTCCCATTTAAAAATGCCATGCACTAGACCATGTTACGTGAACTGCTGACACATGTGCAAGCAAGCTACTGCATGCTAGAAGCAACAATATTGGCTGCACATAACCCTCCCCAACGCCCCCAGAAAAAGGTGTCATATACAGACCTTAGGTTCCCAACACAGGGGTAACAGGTGACATGACTATCATGGGAGCAAGCCGGTCAGCCGTGGCCTTTTCTCTCTCGTCATAGAGCATAAAGCAGCTGGGGCTATCTTAACGCTATGAAATGCATCTTTTCCATTCCTATTCTTTCAGGGGAAAAGACCCTGTGGAGACCACATCCTGCAGAGACTTGGGGGAGGTGACATGTGGCCAATACGTCACATGGGTTGTCAAGCCACATGTGGATGTGGCACGGTGATAGGTCCTACCTGATGAGGGAGGAGCTCTACAAACACAACGACTGGGGTCAGAGGGACTGCCCAAGGGAGATGCGGGTCTGCCGACTGGGGGACCTTACCGCGGAAAATACATCACAGGGAGTTTGAAAATACATCACAGAGGGAATTAGGCCTGTGGAGGCCTACCCCAGTACAGAGCACTTGAGGCTCATAGTGGGTCTGGCTGCAAATTCCTCAGCTGAATTCACAGGCCAGAAGGCTAGGGAGGAAGAACATCCAGCGAGAGCTTAGTGACTAACCTGGGAGAGGGGGACAGACGTGGTTCCAGAGGTCTCGGCGCGGATGCCAGAGGGTGCCCTGACCCTGGGAAAGAAGGTCATTCTTTCTTTTTTACCAGGGAGGTGCTGTCGCAAGGTGTGTGAAATCCGAGAACCAAGTCCAAGTGGGTCAGTAAGAAGGCACTAAGGTGACTTGTTCCTCGTCCTCCCTGATCTTGCACAGCACCAATGCAAGAAGCCTCACTGGGGGAAATGCGTATTTGCGCAGCAAAATGAGAGAATCAATGAGAGAATTACGGGCATGTCCGTCGTGTGTGTTTGTTTATGCTTTTGGTATTGAGTTTCATTAAATATTATGATTTATGTTGACAAGCCGGTTCTCACCTCCTCCTTGCCCATCCTTTAACTGTGTTACAACGTTTAATAAAACCTTTTAAGTCGGGACACAAGCTGAATAGGCTGTTAAGAGCTAATGATTAATCGCTGCAATAATCGCCCGAATAGTAGAATAATCATTCTAAAAATCATTAGATTAGTTCAAAATCTATTGTTAGTATCAAAATAATCGTTAGTTACAGCCCTAGTTTATTCTCAGTGAAATTGTCATACTATTCTAAACATTATTTCATTGTGTAAGCCATCACATGCAAAATGATCCATTCAATTATCAAAATCTGTCAGACATACATGTATATTCCAAAAATATCTATGACATGCAATGTTTTTTCATTGTTGTGTGTTTTTTAGTTTTTTAGTTTTTTGAATGGATGTCATTTTGTGGCAATTGTATGTTCACTATCTATGACTTAACATGTAAGTAATTTGTAAAAATGGACATGTAAATGTGAATTTTCTGTTTACATGTAATTCAGTGCTACAAAAATGTATTTACTGTATACATACAAATGTGCATGTCATTTTTCTGTGTACTGATACTGTTGAAATCGGTCTCTAAAAAGCTCAGTGTGATACACAACAGCATTCAGCTAGACAAAACTGACATTCTAGTTTAGTACAGTAAGCAGTCAGTGTCAACATAAATGTAGAACAAAAATGAAGTTTGTATATAACAAACATTTGCAAGGTTGACTGCCATTGTGAAAAGACATCTAAAAATTTTGACCATTACGGCTCACACAATGACAAAAAAACTTTTCATTTTGGTGACATTGGCCAATTTACAGACACAGAACTACTGTAGGTATTGAAGCATGAATTACATGTTTTTGGGTGTGTTACTGCATTTTGAAAACATGCAATAGAGTTGTGATGTCCCATAAAACAGTTGTGACAATTGCACTTACAGTTTGGAGAATGTTAAGACTGTTTCAAAAAATTAGCCAAAACAATTGAGAACATTTTTTAACAAAAAGTATTGTACTACAGTATTTTCAAAACTGGTCGTAAAGGGGCAGTTCACCCAAAAATGAAAATTCTATCATGATTTACTCATTCAGTTTTGGGTGAACTATTCAAGTCTTGTGTCTCTAGTCACCAATCCATTTTCAATACATCCAGGAAGCTATTCAGAAGTTAACTGAATGAATTAAAATTTTTTTTATTTTTTTTACTTAAACTGAAATAGACTTATATTTTTTTTAGTAGAAGCCAAGCCTTTGATGTTTTGAGGAATATAAACCATGGTTTATGAATGGTAATAAATCTCTCTGTTTATGTGGCTGTTCAGAGGAAATCGAGTTTTTATGTAGCCACACAGGGATTCCATTAAAACTCATCATATAATGTTGTTTTTGAGTTGCATGCCATTATAAATAGTTTCCCTGTTATTCAAGTGTTGTTTTCTAGTGATTTACAAGGTGCGCTTAAATTTGTGTTCTCTTTGAAGGTTATATGACCCTACGAATCAAGATGTACCTTTGCCACAGGTGGCATCATTAAGCGCTTATACACATAAGTAACCTCTTTCTTTTTTCATGAAATTACATCACTCTTCCCGGGTATGTTATCCTACCTCAGCTGGTGTTGGAAACATGATGGAATGTTTTCTCTCTCCCTACAGAGGGCAGGAAAAGGGTAAATTGGACGGAAATAGTTAGAGTGTTTTCCACAATGTAAACACCAGATCACAGGGGCCTAAACCAAGCTTATCAGGAGTGAAATGGATAAAGTTCTCTCTTTTTCACATCTTGGTATGAGTCACTTCCAAGCATCCATCTGGGGTGCTCCCCATTGTTCTCGCACATTTCCTTTGCAAACGTGACAGACAGCATTGTGGCTCTTTCAAGACAGCGTAAACGGATGTGTTTGGCTGCACTGAAGAATTCACATACAGTTTTAAGGCCCTGGCTTTGTTAGTCAAGTTACTCAAGTACACATTATTTGGCCCTGCTAGTTGAGACAACAAGACGATGTGTAAGCATACAGTGTTGGTAAATATTTCCTGGTGTGAGAAATGTGAGAATTTCACACTATGCGTCATAAGAAAAGAAAAAGAAAAAACATTCCGAAGGAGTAGTTTTGTCTTGTTTTTCTAGTAAAACATCGAAAATCCTTCAAAACTTTAAAAAAGACACTTGTTTGAAAAAAATAGAATGGAAAATAGCTTGAATTGTATTTCATTTCTTGTTTAAAGCATTAACCTGTCTACATTTTGTTAGATTTATGCTTAAAACGCGAAAAAAACTAACAATTGCCAGTATTTTGGTCTAGTTTCCCCAGTAAAATATACAATTCTTAAATCTAGATACATATACTTGAAAGCCACAATTGTGATAATAGGACATTTTCAATTAATAAAATCATGAATTTAGTGTTTTTCTTATTTGTTTTAAGCATATACGTGACTAGATTTATGCTTAAAACATTAAAAAATAAAAAATAAATCAAGCATAATTCGTTGATTATAGATACACTTTGCAGTAATTTAAGATGTATTCTTTGAAAACAAACTTTACCTTATGACATTTAGCGTCCTTAAGTTAATCTAAGTAAATGTATCTTGTTTTAACAGTATTTAGATCTTTTTCTTTTGGAAAACAAGACAAAAATACTGATTAAGAAAATGATTTCCCCCATTTATTTGTCAACCGTTCTTCGGTCAAGAATTCCGCCAGAAGGCATCTTGAAAGCATTTTCCTCAAAGACTGTGAATAGTTTGTGATTAGTTTCCCTACATGAGATTATAGATCCAGAAAGAGGATCCCATTGGGAATGCTGTTACAGAGACCCTTGTGTTTTGATCCACAGTGTGGCCCTGATGTTATAGAAGCCGTGTTGACATGTGGCTTATCATTATGGTCTTCTAAACTAATAAACTTGAACATTGACATGTCTTTCAGTTCTTCCACACTGTCATAATTCATGTAGAAGTTAGCGTAATAATGAATGCAGATGTTCGGCTGTAATGAATCCAAAGCTGCTCACCACTCACACACAAAGAGCTACAAACTACCCTCCGCTGAACCTCGTTGAATAAAATGAGTAAATTGTGCTCTCCCAACTAGAACAAGGTTTGGGGAAATAAAGCAGGTGCAGTTTTGCTTATATCTGGAAAAGTACCACCTGTGAGGTTTACAGTAAGGTGCCTGTGCCATACAGCAATCTGTAACATGAGGAACTACTGTTCAAATTAAAGTTTAATTGTGGGGGCATTAAATCTATGACGAAGGCACATCTTGGATATTTTAACCTAGATTTTGTCTTTGTTGATGTCTGGGGAAAAATCAAGACTATTACTGACACTTGACTTACATTTTAAGAAGAAAATGTGAGTCTTTCTTGACTGTGCAAAACTCTCCACCAAGACTTTAGGGTATTGTGTGCGGTTACCATGGCATTGCTATGTGGTTGCTAAGGAGTCGTTTTTACCATTTAGCTGTTTGGTTTTTAGGGGGTTCTAAAAAGAGCACACTCTCAAGTCTCTGTGATATTCAGGTCACTAGATGGCTTGAGTGCTTCCTTTAATGTAAGTCCAATGGATTTTACACCCATTTTATCACCCAAAAAGCATTGGATCGCTTAAAACATTAATTAGCAAACCTCCTCAACAAGTGCCATGATTTCAGGTATCATTCTGCAGCACAAACGTTGTGGGACTAGTTCAATAGTCGACTACGAATAGGGTTAAGTGTTTGTTCAAATCCCTAACCCCAAGTAGTTGAAATAGTAGTAGCCTAACAACTTGTTTTATCAGACACCTTTTATAAAGGGACACAACTGTTGGTGTCGAATGAATCAATTGTCTCTCCTATTCAGTTCCTATTCAGTTCAGTTCCCCGTCTTTCGCTCACTTTGAAGTTGTGTCGAAGAAGCGACACTAGGGGTCTCTCTTGAGCACTGAATATGCCTCTGATCTATGAAAAAAGGCCAATGGGAATTAGGCAGACAGCGTTTGCATACCCCGCCCCGGACATATGGGTATAAAAGCGGGCAAATACGTTGAAATCTTCAGAGCCGATGGTCGTGTTGCAGTCAGCTGCGAGTTACACACCTGTTCCTGTTTTCCTCTGACGCTTGCCTGTTGGATTTGCCGGTGCATTACAGCGGCTTTCTCCTTCTCTGCCCGGCAGTGCAGTTTGCCCCTGGGCGCTTCGACAGCGCAAGAAACTTAAAGAGTTATAAAAGAGTGATTTTCTCTAAAAGATTTATTTCCTCTAAAAGAGCAAATACGCAGCTGGCGTTGAACGTCCTTTTCAGGACGCGTCTTTATAA
Organism: Xyrauchen texanus; assembly: GCF_025860055.1. Lineage (NCBI taxonomy): Eukaryota > Metazoa > Chordata > Actinopteri > Cypriniformes > Catostomidae > Xyrauchen > Xyrauchen texanus. The sequence goes on from NC_068324.1 coordinate 18,494,471, forward strand.
AGATACCCTTTCGACCCTGCATAGTACTCCACATATTTGCCCGCTTTTATACCCGTATGTCCGGGGGCGGGGTATGCAAATACTGTCTGCCTAATTCCCATTGGCCTTTTTTCATAGATCAGAGGCATATTCAGTGCTCAAGAGAGACCCCTAGTGTCGCTTCTTCGACACAACGTCTCGTTCCCTCCATCAGGGAACGGAGGTTACATCCGTAACCTAGACGTGAAATGTGAAATGTCCACAGTGTGGGGCCAAAAGCGAGTTGTTTTTAATAATATATGATGTCATACAGTAAATAGGAAAAAATATTTTATTGACTCTACTCCCTAATCCCGAACCTAAACCTAACCGTCAGAGGAGTAAAAATGTAATTTTAAAGAAAAATGTAACGTTTGAATCACGATCACCATTGTTTCTGCAAACACAATTACTTCCTGGATCCTACGGGACCATAAACCTACTTTCGGAAGTCATTCGCGCAACGTATAATCAGCAACATGAGAGGGAAATTTGTTCGTGCTTCAACTGATGCAAAAATGTCTGATTGGGGATGACGCTCTTGAGTGATTCGGTTGAATGAGGTTGATTTCAGGGTACATAAGATTTATGTGTGACCATTTTGGCTTTACTCCCAAGTCAAAAATCACATGATTTAAGGTGTTACCTGCCAGCTGTTTTGCAAAAGTTTAATAATTAGGTTTAAGGATTTGTGCAAATCCCTAACCCCAAGTATTAGAAATTCATAATAAAGTCAAATGAAATAAAAAATAAGGTCCACAAACTGGTCCTTTCGCTAAGATGTGCAAAAGAAACCTTCCCTTCTTAAACCATTAGCAAGCACTTTCATTTCTTTTGAGCTGGTTTAATTTAGTCCAGCATTCAGTGTTAATATGCTGGAGGTCAGTGTGGGTGTTTTTAGGAAAGCTGTGTAGAATATGATGCAATTAAAATGGTATGCATTAGAAGAACCTCTCTTAAAAACAGTATCATCTGACAGATAATAAAGTCTAGAAATCCACACAATAAGTCATAGTGAAAGACTTAAAGGCTGAACACCAAAATACGTTATCATTTTAAGCAAACAATAAATTAGAGTTCAGTGCGACTGTTTTATCAAACACCCATTTGGTTTCACCTTGACCTATCTGTCAATGTGGATGGAACGGGAACGTTTAGGGATTGGTGTGATGGCCCAGCAGAGGAGGATGTATGCCAAATGTCAGCATGCCTCTGCTCTGTGTTCCCTCACACTTTACTGTTTGTTCCTGTTCTCTGGTCTCACTTACTTTCAAACAGTCAAGTGCACTCAAGTAACATCATTTTTCTTCATCTCTCACTATCCTTAACTACAAAATCTTTCAGCCCTGTCCTACTTTTTTCGAGATACCTCGAAAAATGTATTTTATTGTTATTTTCCAACACTATGACCCAAATAATGCATTTGTAGAATACAATGTTGTTCTTAAAAATATTGCTTTTATTTTATTTACATTTTTTATTTTTCAGCTTGTATATTTCATGAAAAAACAGCTTTTCTCAATCGATTTTACACATTTCTCTAAACTCAAGTCACTGCTCTCAAGACAGTTAACACCATCTGAACGTTTTGTAATTGTCCTAAACAGATGCAGTGCATTTTTCTTGATATTCCTCATTTTCTCGAAACACTAAATACAAATTTCTTGGATCTAAAATTCATGTTTTTAAAACAGTGAACACAGGAAACAAACAATGAGGAAGAAGACGAAGATGAAGAACAACATGAAGAAGTGGTGCAAAATGAGAAGAGGTAGTAGTGGGTAAAGGAAGAGAAAATAGGAGGAAGAAGAGATGAGAAAAGGGGAAGGTTTTCTCAACTCTTTCAGGGATGAGCACTTCATTGTAAGAGTTGGAGATGGTGTCATGATGGTGCGCAGAGAGAAAGAGGACAGAGTATTAAGACACAGAAGAGGCTCAAATGATCTGATATTTCCTCTATTTGATCATATTATGAATCACGGCCTCTCTGAGACACACAAAGTGTTTGACCTTAAGTGAGCAGATCTGCAGTGACTTACAATCTCAACAAAAATAAGAGGGAGAAATGCCATTCCTCTACATGCCAGTCAATCAATGCCCACAATTACTGTACCATCTGTGCTTATAGTGCTGCCTTAGGTCCATACAATCGAGCAATGCTGCTATTACATAGTTTGTTCTTTGTTTTTTTTACAGTAAACTTCTTCATCATCCTTCCAGAGGAAGAGCAGGAACAACATGAAATTTAGAGGCATTTTATGAAAACAGCTGGAAAAAGGATTTTATTGTGGATTTTTATGATAAATGTGTTATTTCAATCATAAAGTTGCATGTCTATAGCTGAAAATGTTATGAATTCAATAGAGAACACATCTATAGTTTTGATGTTAGTATTTGGTTTTAATAAATGCATAATCAGGAAAGAAGGTGTTGCTTCATTATGCAGTGAAATGGAATTGTTTTGCAAAACTGAGTGTTTCATCCGCTGTGTGAAATGTTTTGAGAGCACTGATTATAGTTTGGAGAAATTTATAAAATCAGCTGAGAAAAACTGTAACATGTAAAAGTTAGGAATATTTGCCTAGAGGTCAGTGGACTTCACACGAAATGCTACCATGGCTGAGTTCGGAATTGCATACTACCCATACTACAGCCATATATGTCTATGGCTGAAATAGTAAGCGTACTATGCTGCCCTACAAAACAAAAAGGCAGTAACTGCATTTTTGGTCAAAAATGAGTTATTATCATTTTCATGACATTCAAAGCATCCTTTGTTATGTGACAAAACATCTTATCTCAAATGTGTGTCGTTTTGGAGAAAAATGGTAGTCGTTTGTACAGTAACTGCAAAAAGCCCTAGTGAAACAAAGCAAGAGTACAGTAACATCCATTACTCTATTCTTGTTATGTTTTACCTAACAAAAAATAACTGTGTTGCTGCGCAGTGAAGTTACTGTTTCCATGGTGAACACACACAGCTGACTTCGCGGCATCCTCACGGGACGGTTTTAACATTTGCGATTTCACACTTCTAACTTCACACAAATTTTGTTTGAAATGGCACAAAGCCGGGGAAAGAAGATGGTCGAAATGGCATTGAAAAGAAAATACCCGGAGAATGATAAGTAACAGTGACAGATTAAACATTTAGAGGCTAGGCTATCACAATATAAACACCTGTCAGCCACCAGGGCGGGACTTCCTCTCTTCCTCCGCCCTGTCACACTGATGTGACTGAAGTCTTAGTCTTTATGAGTAGTCATGATTTTACTATTCATTTAGGAGTAAATCTTTATTTATAAAGAAAGAAATACAGGGTGCACCTTGATTATACAAGGTACAGGAACACCCTTTTGATTAATTTTCATGGAAATTTAGCCCCACGCACATTGCTCCTCACCATACACTGCAAGTAAAAGTTTGGGTACAACTTCCACATTGTAGAAAAATACAGAGATCATCAAAACTATTAAAAACATGAATGAATGCATGGGAATTATGTAGAGTCCAAATTACATGTTAAAGGATACACCTACAATACAATTGTATTGTTCCAAACACCTTATGACTCTTTTTAGGTGAACTATTTCTTTAAACAAATCAAAACTCTCTTATATTTTAACTTCTTCATGAGGTGGATCCTGAGATGCATTTTAAACAGAATTGAAGGACTTGCCATGTACTCTGTACTGGATATTTGTTGGCTGCTTTCCCTTCTGGTCTATCTCATCCATTATTGTTTTGTAAAACACAATTTTAGTTTGGCAAATACATTTATTTGTTGGCACAATTTCAAGCATTTAAAGGAATAGTTTACCAAAAAATGAAAATCTATTCACCCTCATGCCATTCCAGATGTGTATGACTTTCTTTCTTCTGCAGAACTCAAATTAAGTTTTAAAAATAATATTTGAGCTCTTTAGGTCCATACAGTCCAAGTGAAGGGTGACCAGAACACAGAAGATAAAAAAAAAAATACATAAAGGCAGTATAAAAGTAATCCGTACGACTCCAGTGGATAAATCCATATCTTCAGAAGTGATATGTTAAGTTTTGGTGAGAAACAAATACATTAAGACTTTACGTTTAACCAGCATCACCCAATAGATGGCTGAATGTGAATGCCACTTCCACATTTTAAGTGAAAGTGTAGATTTACAGTAAAACAATTACCAGAGTTGTAAAGTAACATATTACAAATACTCACGTTACTGTAATTAACAAATGTTTCCCCCAAGAACTTTCCTTTTTTAATTAGTTTAAAAATGTTATACTTTTACTTGAGTACATTTTAGTGCTGTAACTGTACTTTTAATGTGCTATTTTCCTACCGTCTGTGTTTGCTACTTCCCTGTCCTGATTTTATTTTTATCTATCAACATGATTGGCTAGGGAGAGTCTTGTGACTTCCGTCAAATCAAATCACATGCAAAAAAAACTTAAACGGCAGCTGCAGATTTAGCGGCAACTGTAATGGATGTGGAGGATACCTCAAGCACAGTTCAACACCTGAATATCACTTCTGCACCTGGAAGGGATTTTGAGTTGATTGTGTCATGTGAGTTTAACTTGCTCAAGCCAGATATCAGCATTAATCCTGCCTCTAATTTGAAGAAACATATCGAGATAAATGTCATATTTCTGCTTACTAGATGAGACATTAATGTAAACGCAGTCGGTTTGGTTGAAAGTGAACGTATGTTGTTGGACATATCAAATGTTGGACTTGAAGTGTACATGTAACCGAATTGAGCACTGTCTAGTAGGCTATGTCATATAAAGGCTATTAATCAAACAACAATAACAAGGAAATGAGAAAACCACTCTCTTCTTTTGGCTGAATAACTTGAGTAGCTTTAAAAGTATTAATGTAATTTAATAAAATTATTAATAATAAATTTGTGAATTAATCATTTAAAGCCCGATGTGGCCCCAGTACCTAACAACTGACGCATCAAGTGACCCTGCTTTTTTTTTTGTTTTGTTTTTTTCATTCCTTGCATTGTTTTGAACATGTTTTATGCTCAACAGTAACTTTCTCAGTCGGTATTAAGGGAAATTTAGACCCTACATATACACAGATTTTATTGTAATTGTTTCATACATTATGATATTGAAAATATCTTTTTCATCTTTTAATTTCTGTTATCATGTCGTGCTTTTATTTATTTTGTTAAATCAGATTCATTTAGTGTTTACAGTATCATAGATAAGTGATGTATTTTAAAAGTTGGCAGTCACAAACACCTGTAAAATAACAATATTTTTTATTCTTTCTGGCAAACAGTCATAAAAGGGAATGTAAATTACAGTATATGTGCTACATTTTTAAATTGCAGCATAGAGTTTTTATTATAAAGGGGATTAGCTTTCGCAACTGAGTACTCTATACTCACTGCACTTTTAATTGAGCTACTCTTATACTCTTACTTGAGTAGTTTTTAGGACAGGTACTTTTACTCTACTCAAACAAAATGTTTTAAGAAGTAACAGTACTTTTACTTGAGTATTATATATCAGTACACTTTCCACCCCTGACAATTACTTAAATATTGATCTGTTTCTCACCCACACCTATCATATTTCTTCAGAAGATAAGGATTTAACCACTGGAGTCTTATGGATTATTTTTAATACTGTCCCTTTTCCCTTCAAATATCTGGTCACCATTCACTTGCATTGTGAGGACCAACAGAGCTGAAATCTTTGTTTGTGTTTTGCATGAAGAAAGAAAGTCTTACAAATCTTGGATGGCATGAGGGTGAGTAAATGATGAGAGAATTTTCATTTTTGGGTGAACTATTCCTTTAAGCATAAGCATAAAATCAAAAGGTTTTAAGGATTACGAACAAAAAATTCAAAAAAGTGTGTCCAAAGTTTTGACTGGTAGTGTACAAATATATCATTAAACTCAATACAATAAAAGTACTAATTAATACAATGAAGGCTATAGTTTAATTTGAAACATGACCGTATAGTTTAGATCCATTGTTCTGTATTTGCATCTTGTAATCTAATTGATTAGAGTTTTCGTCTGGATGTTTAAATTCCGTAAATACTGACACTGTCGGGTCTTTTCAAGGCTTAAACTAGCCTGATCTGCCAAGTGCAAAATATTTTGACATTTTGCCCATTCCATTATTCCCATGGAAACAGTCTCACTCTTGACAGACAGCTCTAGTGTATCCTTCAGCAGTCAAACTACTATGCGCTGTCCGAGGTTCTGAACACGTCTCCACAATATTCCCGCATGGGCAGCCTGGCCCCCGTGTTTACACAGTGTCTTTAAATACCAGCTTGCCAGTGCTTTCACTTTAATTTAATGCTCTGATGCAAAGCTTACCATCCATTACACATTCTTTTCAACACCAAATTTCCAATTCACTTAGATAATTCAAAGCTAAAAAAACTGTTTGCAAACGTGTTCTCTTTCACCCTTGCATTCCCCCAGGGTGTCTGACATCCTGTTGACTTTTGGTGGTTGGGCAGAGAGGCACAGACAGCTCAAATATGTTTGCAAAACACTGTACATAAAGAGATGTGTTGAGTAGATAACATGGCAGAAAGTCAACAACACCTCTAACGAACCTTTGAAAATCTAATCTAATGGCCTTCATACGTTATCTTTAAGAACATCATGCAAACAGTCATTGTCACTGCTTTAAAAGCTGTCACTGATGACGTCAATTTACAATTTCGCCTGCTCTTCAAAGTGTAAATCATACTGCATCTTAATCCATACAATCCAAGTATTATTTTGTTGTTGTAGTTGCACATATTTTTTAAATAGCAGAAATCAAGAACATATAGATATTAAAATAAAACATACAAACATCATATTCAAAGTCTTTCATGAGATAATGAGAGAATTTTCATTTTTGGGTGAACAATCCCTTTATGTAGTAAACATAAATGGGGCACACTCTGGCATCTGCGCCCAGACCTCTGGAACATACAAGTCTGGCCCCTGGACGGGATGCGGAAAATCTAAGTGGCCTACCACCTGCTGTCGTAGACACGATCAACCAAGCCAGAGCTCCATCTACCAGGCAACTCTTCCTTGTTCGCAAATTGGTGTTCTTCCCGATCTGAAGACCCTCAGAGATGTGCAGTCGGGTCAGTGCTCTCATTTCTGCAGGACAGGCTGGTTTATGTATCCGCCACATCGGCTCACCATGACGCAGTGTACTGATCTGATTATCAGGTTCGTTAGAGGTGCCTGGAGGCTGAACCCTCCCAGGCCATGCTCCATGATCCTTTCAGGCCTTCAGAGACCCCCCTTTGAGCTCAAAGCCCTCTCCTTGAAGATGGCCCTCCTGATCGCACTCGCTTCCATCAAGAGGGTTGGGGACCTGCTAGTGTTCTCTGTCAGTGACACTTGCCAGGAGTTTGGTCCGGCAGACACCCATGTCGTCCTAAGACCGCGACCAAGCTACATGTCCAAGGTTCCTACGACCCCCTTCAGGGACCAGGTAGTGAACCTGCATGTGCTGCCTTGGGGGGAGGCAGACCCAGCCTTTTCTTTGCTGTGTCCGGTGTGTGCTTTGCGTACCTATGTGGACTGCATGCAGAGCTTTAGATGTTCTGAGCAACACTTTGTCGGCTTTGGTGGACAGCTGAAAGGGAACGCTGTCTCCAAACAGGCTTTCCCACTGGGTTGTTGATGCCATTGCCTTGGCCCATCACACCCAGGCCGTGCCCGCCCCCTTGCGGGTTCAAGCACACTCGACTAGAAGTGTGGCATCCTTGTGGGCACTGGCAAATCGCACCTCTCTAGCAGACATTTGCAGAGCAGCGGGCAATACCCAATACCTTTACGAGATTTTACAATCTCAGGGTTGAGTCGGTCACGTCCCGTGTTCTCTCAGGTCCAAGCACGTAGAACTCGGGAATGCAGAACGTCTGACCAGGTGTTCCGCTTGCACATAGCTCCTTTCCATCCACTGAGGTGATCACATGTGCTCTTTTCGCGAATTCAGTGGAAGAATTCCCTGACCAGACCCACTACGGGTACTAAAATTACTCTGTACTGGAATAGGTGCTCCACAGGATGGGCCTTTGTGGATTAATCCCCTGTGTGTATTTTCTACTGGTGGACCCATGTCTCCCTTGGGCAGTCCCCGCTGCCCCCCGGTCGCCGTGTTTTTAGCAACTCCTCCCTCGCAGCAGGTAGGATCTACCACCGCGCCATTTTCACGTGTGGCCTGAAAACCCATATGACGTATTTCGCCTGGGCAGTTGGTGGTCTCCGCGGGGTCTTTTCCCCCTGAAAGAAAAGGAGTTGGAAAAGAACGCCTTCCCCGATGCGTGTGATAGTGTTCAATTATCGTGTGATTGCCCCTGCTGCTTTAACTCTATGTGAGAAACATAGAGAGAGAAAAGTCATGGCTGGCGCTTTGTTCCCTCCCTCTGGGATGCCGGGAACCTAAATATTTTATGACGATTTTTTATGGGACGGTTTTACAACGTTGAAGTGAGCAACAGACGGGGAACATCTAGGTTACTGTTGTAACCCCCGTTCCCTGATGAACGAGACGTTGTGTCCCCCTGGCAAAATATTTGCAAAAGGATATAATGTGCTTCATTACAGATATTGCTGCAGTTTTGAGGTGAAATGTCCACTGAGGGGTGGTAAAAGCAAGTTTAATGTTCTACCAAAATATATAATTTTTTTTCAAGGTTAATGCTCTATGGAGTTTTTAAATTAAATAACCTACCACCCTAACCTAAACCTTTAACTAAAAACTAACCAATAGTGTAATGAAAAGCAAACGTAAGATTCTTTTTCTATTTGTAACATTTTTTTATTAAACTGATGTCCCTACCCTAAATGCAACACCTAAACCTAACGATAGTGTCAAAAAAAATCAAATGTCAGGTGGTAAACACCAATAGCTGAAGCATTCATGTCAATTTGTGGCACTTGTATGACATTTTCAGCTCACATGTTTTTGTGATTTGTGTGAGTGTGAATTTAATTTGTTGTAAACGGCTTTAGTATTTGTTTGTTTTTGGCCAGGTTGGGTTTTGGTCCCATGGAAACCAGTAAATAATCATGTCCACATAAAAAACAGTGAGTGTGGTTCAGAGGTTGCATTTTTACTCTAAAATAAAAAATTTCTTCACTGACAATTAGGTTTTGGGTTGGGTGTAGAGTTAATTAAATATGCATCCACACATTTCTTAACTTTATGTAGCACCATGGTCCTGGAGGAACGTTGTCTCGTTTCACTGTGTACTGTACTAACTGTATATGGTTGAACTACAATAAAAACCACTTGACTTGACTTGACTTGAACTACACCCCTCCTATTCCCACAGAATCTGGCAAGGCTTCGTAAACATGAACAATGACTCTTCGAACTGCCCTTTATTCTGTGTCACTTGTGGTTATTGGCAGAATAGGTGGACTACATGGAGGCTGATCTTGGTCAGTCCATGTTGTAGCAGGATGGATTGGTAACATTTTAACCCAACAGAGATAACTCTCACAGAAAGTGCAGAGATAAGGCTTAACTCAAACAATACAGCAGATCATTGACACTGACATGGCATTATGAAATACTTTTTCTTGTACTTTTGCTAGCTAGAAGCACTAGGCATCATGCCATCATCTAATTAACATGTTCTACATGCTTAACCACACGTTTCCCTGCTCGGATTGCTACAAGGCTACTATGTAAATATCATAGCTGTGTCAACTTTTCAAATCATGAATATGTTGTCACAATGCAAAGTTTATTCATTTTCATTATGTACTGATATGATACCATTTAAATCATCTACTGTACATCTCATAATTAACCATTAAACCTTCAATGTGTTGCATATTTAAATGAAATACACAAATTAAATGGGGTCACAGTACAGGAATGTTATATTCATACCCAAAATGGACTAGATTTCATGTTATCAAATGATCAGATGATACAATAAAAAACAGAAAATTATAATAGTTTATCATTGGTTTTCATCCCCTAAAACCATATGATTTTTCAGCCTTTTCAAATTCATTTGAAGATGACAAACCAGAGTCTAGTTAGCAGAGATGGGCCACTTCTATTCAAATGAATGGGAGAAATTGGAACCCTCAGCCAAGAAGCTCTGAGCGCCCAGTGGTCAACGAATGTAGAAAAGAAGTCCCGCTTACAGATAAAAGAGCCAATCACCTTTTAGATACAGACATGGCCTGTCAATCAACTCGAGAGCGTGCATGCACTAGTGATGGGAAGATCGGATCATTTTACTGACTTGAATCTCGTTCAGCTAAATGAACAAACCTTTATTCAAGTCATTTCGTTCATTTGAGCAGAATTAAATTAAAATGTTACATTTTCAATAGCCAAATCCCCCCAACATGTCTATTTACGCAAACTTTGATTATAATCCCAATAAGGAAAAATTGATAATGCTGCCAAGGACAAATTATGAGAAACAGAAATTATTAGTTCACTTCTACAATCTTGTACGTGCATATATGGCTCTCATGTGAGATGTCCCCGGAGGTGGGGAGGTCATTTCTTACACAAATGAACGAACGAGTTGGACCAAAAGAGTTGAAAGGTGAACTAACCTTTTCCGTTTCGTGTACAACACCTATGCGGTTTTCACATAACAAATTAACGGAGGTTACGCAATGCACATGCCACCACAAAATGAACAAATCACTCTCTTAGACTACTCGTTCTTCAGAGTCACATAAAAGTTTCGTTCAAAATGAATGAATCGTTCATAAACGACCCATCACTAGCATGTACATTACCTATACAAGCCAGGAAAATCTCGATTTTTAGCTGAGGTAAAGAAGCTACATTTATGATACCAGTTTTGTCCAATTTTACTGCTGATTTAAAATATGCGCTTTGATCGTAATCTTGACCAACCGTTGTTTTGATTTTGATGTTCCCCCATTCAAGTAGATAGTAGCTGCACTGGCACGACTGGAATTACAGTAATCTCCCAAGAGCTGATAGTCGTCTGACTTGCTAGAGAGACTTTGGCTTAACTCAGAGCATCAACATTAAGGGAATCCACGTGGTCTGTATTCTGTGTTACAGCAACAGTTTCTTTTAAGACTCGAAGTAGTTTTTTTATTAGAATTTTTTTATAAATGTATGTTTATAAGTTTTTAACACAGTTAAGGATGGGCAAGAAGGAGGCGAGAACCGGCTTGTCAACATAAATTATAATTTAATTAAACTCCAACCAAAAGCACAAACATAAACACACATGATGGACATGCCTGTAATTCTCTCTCTCTCGAACCATCGTCACCGGCTGCCTTTATCCCTCGTGCGCCTCATCAGGCCGATTGGGGACCGGGCGCGCGATATTCCGACCCGGCCCCGCCCTCCTCCGCTCCACATTCCTCCCGGCATTATCTCAGGCCGGGGTGCCACTGGCATAACGTATCCCTGGGGCGGGGTGTATCTTGCATCCCGTGTGGTCATCCCCGCCTTCCTCGACCTGGGAGGAGACAGGAGGGGAAAAAACAACAACAACAAAAACAAAATAGGTGAGGGAAAAGGCCAACACGGTGCGAAAGAGAGAGAGAGAGGAAAGAGAGAAAAAGCTCACTCACCGGTTCTCTGATGTACCATCGCGTGGTCCTCGAACACTCCTCCACACTCTGTGGTGGACGACAGCCGCTCCTCTCCGGGCGAACCGGAGTCAAATCTCCGACCCCCAGCGGACGGAACACCCCTCTGCTTTTCTGGTGGCACCTGGGGACATTCCTCCGCCCCTGGCAGCGGCCCTACTGCTCCAGGCGATCGGGGAGTTCTTCCCTCCTCCCCTCGCGGACGGCGGTCTTCACTCGACCCCTCCACGTTTCTGGAGGATGGCAGGGCACTCCTCCGCCCCTGGCAGCGGCTCCATCGCTTCAGGAAGTTGGGGAATCCAGTCCCCACTCGCCCCGCGGACGGCAGCCGTTCACCGCATCCGGGCTGTCGGGCTACTCCGTCACCTGGCAGATGGCAGCGGCGCTCCCCAGGGTGGACGGCAGTGTCGAGGACTCTGCGACGGGCATCCCTCCTCCTACCCGGATTTTGGCATCAATGCAACACAGTTAAGGATGGGCAAGGAGGAGGCGAGAACCGGCTTGTCAACATAAATGATAATTTAATTAAACTCCAACCAAAAGCACAAACATAAACACACACACGACGGACATGCCCGTAATTCTCTCTCTCTCGAACCATCGTCACCGGCCGCCTTTATCCCTCGCGCGCCTCATCAGGCCGATTGGGGACTGGGCGCGCGATATTCCGACCCGGCCCCGCGCCCCGCCCCCCCCCTCCGCTCCACAAAGTTATAAATAAGTTAGAATTATTTGTTTTATAAAGTTATATTTACATTTACATTAGCAATATGCAGTGCACCATTTGTTTGCAGATGCCATTTGATGTGTGATATTTTGTTATCTATTACAATGACATTCACATATTTTCAAAGGAATGTTCATTGTTCAATACTAGCCCAATCAGCAGCATTTTTGGCATATTGGTGAATTTCAGAAAAAAATCTTTATCCTTTTTTAAGGCAAAAATTAGGCACAAAAATAAGGTTACAGTATTACAGTGTTACAGTGTTTACAGCATTACATTGTCATGAAAATTATAAACTGCAGATCATTTTATCTTACATGACCCACAATTTCTTTAGAGCTTTAGATCCTAACAATCTTCTGTAAACATTCATTTAACAATTAGAATTTCATTGTTCCATCAATCAATTATGGTTTGTCTATAAACCAGACCTGAATTGATTTGATTCCATTTACTCGCATTCAATAGGTCATTATTTCATAGCTTCTAATATATTTCCATTCATGTCCTGGACAGTTTAAAGGGGTCATATCATGAGACATGCCCTTCCTTGAACTTGAGAAAACTTTTCATTATTCTATGAAAACCTACTTTGAACACCAATTTTTTTCCAGTCCATAAATACCGTACCACAAATCGAAACTGAGCTTCAACAACAAAATTGAAATTATGACTGTTTTGGCTCAAAAAAAGAAGAAGAAAATAATTTTTGTGTTGAGATCAGCATATTTGAGCTTCTTCCCCTCATAGGCTGCCTCCAATCCCTCTTCCCATCAGACAGTTAACTCAATCATTATGACTTGCCTAGCTAATGCTGACCATAACACTATGTCCGGACTCAAGGAGGTATTGGCAACCTCAGAAAGAAATATCAGCTGCTGGCCAAGGTCGACTACCATTGACCAATGAATTCCAGGCACCAGGATTGATCTTGCTTCCCTCCATGCAGTGCCTTGTGCGGCGCTTCCATTTTTAAGAAACTCAATGAACTTCCTCTGAGGAGCATGGTGGCCTTTGTATGCCTTTACTCTACACACCTCAATGATCTGTGCCAGCTTTAGCAGGACAGGATCATGCCGCCTTCTGTACTATCCTTGTGCCAAGGCGGTCTTGCGCCCAGTCAACATGAGCAGCAGATTTGCTCTTGGTGCCTCACAGAGAGGACAACTCTCCTCTTTACTATACCACAGAGACAAATTTCCAGTATTTGGAAGAGTGTCATAGGTGGATCTTCATAGAAAACTTAGCCTGGCCCATTCCCATTCCCATTCCCATTCTGTCCAGCGCCCTTGCTGCTGCTGGCTGAAACCCTTCCTCTTCCATCCTAGATATTTCTGTCACTACGATTTCTTTTCTCAGTTATTTGAGGCTGCTAACCACAGTTTGGGAGCCGTCCCCTATCCAAGGACTGTTTTTCCTGTTTGGGTTCTTCCAACAATCTCCTGTTGCTTCAGTCTTAAAACTGCCCTGGTTACAACCTCCTCTGCCTGCACATTTTATTTTTTTCTGAAACCCCAGCTCCACTGGTCTAGATCTGCTACATGATGGTGGTTCACAGCAAAGTAGTAGATCTAGTACACAAAGATCAGTATCCTATCAATATACCATACCCACATTAACATGCTAAATCTTTTAGAGGTTTTGGCTACGTCTACATTAATTCGGATACATTTGAAAATGGTGTTTTAGTTTCAAAACGCTCTCCGTCCACACTAAAGTTTTCAAGCGTTTTCCAAAAGTTGCTTGTCCACACTAAAACGTTTGAAAATGCATAAATCGTGTCACTACACATGCGGAAAATCCCCACAGCATGTATGGTCTGAAACGCAATTGGCCTCGTGTTCCGTCGCTGGACACCAATTCCGAGTAAACTTCCAATCGCCTTTGAAGGAATCCAATGTGAAGGTTGTACAAAGTGATATTTATTTTTTAACAACGCTATCAAAGTGAGTATCAGGCACAACAGCACCGCTATAACACAGGCTGCCATCTTGATTGTTTTGATTGGATAGATCACATGACTAAAATCAATATCAAATATCAAAGTTTTCTTGGTCCACACTAGAACGCAATAACAGCGTTTTCAAATGTATCCACTTTAGAGTACGCTTTCAAAAAGCTCAGTTTTCGTGACAAAAACGCTGTCTCAGTGTGTACGGAAGGCCAAAACAGAGAGAAAAAGATGCATTTTTCAAACGAAAACGTATTAGTGTGGACTAGGCATTACTGACTGAACTAAATAAACTTAAGATCAGAGTATTGTTATTATAATTACTATTAATAATGCTACTATTTATTGCTTGTTTGTGTTTTAGAATAAATACCTTGAGCCGAACGTATTTGCTTTATAAAATCTGTTAATCATTTGCGAGGCAAAGATTAAATTTATGTGATTTAATTTGAATATAGGATGTCTGATTTCGGAGTGAGATTCAGACACACAAACCTCCAGTCTCTACAGATGATTAACTTCCAGTAAAAGCAAACAAAATTGTCCTTGACTGAGATTTGTCTAGTATCACAGTCATTCATGAACTCAGTGAACCAGGCTGCATCCTGAACATGAGTATATTTCAGCTGTCAATGTCCACAAATGAGAGAAAGTTCTGCTCTAGAAAACATGAATGGCTGTTTTAAAAGAGATGTGGAGATTTCTGCTACTTTAGGCGTTGATGTATGGTAATATACATTCATGTGTAGCAGCAAAGTGTTTAGTTTAGTATAAAAGGCTTGTTTTTTCCTCAAGCTTGTCTTAAAGTTTAACCTTACATTTCTAAATTCTTGAAATTAGTTTTGTAGACAAATATGAATTGTGTGTAACGGGAGCCAGCTGGTAGAGAGCTGTGCAGTGTGTAAACTGTGCAGTGTGTAGAGAGCACCCACCTCCCATGCCGGAGACCCAGGTTCGAGCCCCGTTTGTCGAGGGGTGAGTAGGACCAGCTACATTGGTGCCGTGACCCTGATGGGAGTGAGGTTTAGGGGGGTGAGTGTAATGGGAGCCAGCTGGTAGAGAGCTGTGCAGTGTGTAAACCTCACTCTCCTGCCCACAAGAGGTGCTCTAGCGACTGACGCTAGAGGCTGTAGTCTTTAGCCTCCTTGTTAGAGCACCCGCCTCCCACGCCGGAGACCCAGGTTCGAGTCCCGTTCGGAGCGGGGCGAGTAGGACCGGTTACATGTGCATGTGTATGAAATCCCCAACCAGACTTAATTATTAATCTATCTTTAATAAATGATGTATTAGGATTTACTATAAAAATCCATGCTTCTTTCAAAATCATAAGGCTGAGTATAGATCATTGCATTAGAATTGTGGCTTATGAGTGACAATGTAAATTAAACATTTTGTCTTTTGATTTGCTCTACTGACACTTGCAATTATCAAAATGTATAGTTCACCCCAAAATGAAAATTATCTTATATTTACCCAATCTAATGCCATCCCAGATCTGTATGACTCTTTTTTCAGCAGAACACAAACTGAGAATTTTCATTTTGGGGTGAACTATCCCTTTAATTTTTTTTTGCATTTCATCCATACATTAGTTGTTCAAGTGTAGACAAGTGAATTGTCCTTTGAAGAGGACTGCAATTTAAATTTATTGTAGTAAAATACACTTTCAAAAAGAAATGCAGACATGGAACAAAACAATTGAAGAGGTGGAAAAAATGTACATAAGAAATGATTACATGTGGGGGAAAAAAATGGACATAACACCAAACCTTGCGGTACGCCTTCAAGAATTTATCAATATAAGAACATTTGCATTCATAAACAGACTGACTAAACAAGACCACACAGGAAATCGGTGCGTCCCAATTGATTTTCCACTTAATGTGCAGAATTTCCAACAAGTGCCACCATGTGGCAATTGTTTACCCCCCTAAAATCGCCCTAAATTTGCAAAGAAGTGGAAAAAAACTACTTTGGATTCTTAGGGTCAGATTTGGGGTTTGGGTAAGTAGTATGTTAAAGTAATGTAATTTCTATCTTCTATATTATAAATTCTTATAATACTTGCTCATATCTTTCGCAGTGCATCGCATGAAGGTACACATGCGCAAGACTGTAGTTCCAGCTTTGGCCACTGAGGGTATTTTGTAAATTCAAAAAGCACAAACTGATTTTAGCAGACAAAGAACCTCTTGTCGCCATTATTCATGTAAGATCCGTCTGGAATGAATAAAGGTTCTGCAGAAGTGCAACTGAATATAAAATCTTTCTGCATGGTGCGAGTACTTCTCCACTTAAACTCATGCTTGTTGGGTATGGATGAAAAATTATTTTCTATTTGCATGTTTGCTCGTCTATTACATGCTATGCATAAGAATTACATTTTCTGTTCTATATTTTGACATATATTGTAAAAGCCTACTGTCTGAGAAATGTCTCCTTAGATAACTCTGTGTAGATCCACTTAGAAATCTCAGATAATTCCCCTTTAATATACACCACAAGGGAGCATTTCTAAACAAGAATATGGAGAATGTGAAATAAATGGGATGGTTTGACAGCTTGTGCATGGATACCCCTTGTAAATCTGGGTTAACCCTGACTGTTGAACCATATTAATGTTCTTAAGAATGCCAGTAAAGTAATTGTTTACATATACTGAGGACAAATGGATGTCTGTGACTTGTTTACACTTTTACACTGCATTTAGTTAACCATACCTAATAGCTTTGACATATAATATAATGTGACCCATGAAAAGGTCTGACTGTGTCTTGTGTTCGGGGAAATCATAATGCCCTGCTCAGAAATTGTGGGTGACATGAACATTTGTAGGATCATAAATGTCCAGACTCCAGACCTGTGGTCAAATTTTCAGCAGCTGAAATAACAATTTTCCTGTGAACAAACATGAAATAAATTTCTTAAAAAGTCCTCTGTTTATGGAGTATTTGACATTTAAAGACACACTGACATTCTAATTGTCATAGGCAAGCAGTTAATGTGAAAGCAATATCAAGATCCAGTCCATGTTGGCTTCTGCCTAATTTAGCTTGTTCTACCACATTGTGACAGTGACCGATGAATTTGAACAAAAATACATTCATTCACAATCAACAATCCAAGATAGGAGCATTTTGTTCTCCCTTTTAAAAGTTGATGGGACTATTAATTTAGCAATCCTTCACACATGTACCTAATTACAATTGCGTTGTTATATTTGCATTTAGCATTGTTGTTTCCATACTGTCCAAAGCTCCATCACAACCCACCAGTTGTAAACCACTAGCTTACACTGTAAAAAAAAAAAAAAAAAAACAACTAAAATTTACGGTAAAAAAAAAAAAAAAAAAAAAAAGGCATCCGTGGTTGCCAGAAATCTACCGTAAAAAATACGGTCGCAATGTTCTTCTGTTTATACTTAAACGTGAACTGTAAATTTTACGGTAAAAAACTGGCAGCTGTGGTTGGCAGAAATCTACTTTAAAAAATACGGTTGAAATGTTCTTCTGTTTATAGTACACTTAAAAGTGAACCGTAAAATTTACGGTAAAAACTTTGGTTGCCATAAAAAAAAAATACATTCAGAACGGGTATGAAAAGCAAATACAATTTTTTATTGAAATACCACTAACATAGTAAATACATACTTTGGACAACCATATTCTTCTTAAAACAGCAGTAAAAGATGGCTTCAACTTATAGAACAAACATTTTGAATAATTGCAATCTTTACCAGAAAGCCACACATGAAATAACCTGAACAAGACAGCACACCACTCTATTAATAGAATGGATTAATCATGAACCAAATGCTTGGAAAGAATCAACACACACACAAAACAAAACTTCCTGTAGGAAAACTTAAATGTATAAATTGAAAGGACATGAATAGAATAACTATATTCTAATAACACAATGTTTTGTTGGCTGCAAATCATTACTGGTATAGTACCATATGTACCAGAAGTACAAAACGACTCGGTTACTAACGTAACCTCGGTTCCCTGAGAGGAGGGAACGAGTATTGCGTAAGTAGCTTACGCTATGGGAAAACTCAGTTTCTCGAGAAATATTGAAGTCTTTATGTAAAACGCATTGCAGCTGCACAGCAGACAGCAATGAGCGAGGCAGCTCGGTCATTGGCTGTGCTGCAGCAACTTGCTCGAACCAATGACGGGGCGACTCTGAACGCTTCGCGCTCGCGCGCTCAGAGCCCGCCAAGATAGGCGTGGCTTAGGGCTATATATTAGGCGCCCCTTCATGAGAGTTCTTTAGGTCCAATCGACTGAAGCGAACTGACCAAGCACTAGCACGGCAGCTTACGCAATACTCTTTCCCTCCTCTTAGGGAACCGAGGTTACGTTAGTAACCGAGTCGTTCCCTATCGAGAGGTCTCTCCTCTTGCGTAAGTAGCTTACGCTATGGGAACACCATGTAAAATGCCGTGCGTGCTGACTTCGCTCTATAAAGCCGGAGGCAGATGCCTGAGCCTTAAAGCAAAGTGATTATTCCACGAGCCGGCCAACGGCGAGCTACATAATGGGATAGTATAGAGCGCCCTGGTGGTCCATGGTGGGGCGCTCATAGTACAAACACAAGCACATATCTTATGTACTGAGTTTTCTATGTACTGATATGCATAAAAAATCCTTTAAGTCAGTCAGAGATGGACCTTGTAAGGGAGGAGATAATGCTCAGCATATACATACTCCAGTCCATTCTACAGTCAGGCTGATAGAATGTTGGAATGCATTTTTCTATGTACTGGCATGCATAAAAAATCCTCTGAGTCGGTCAGAGACGGACCTTATAAGGGAGGAGATAATGCTCAGCATATACATACTCCAGTCCATTCTACAGTCAGGCTGATAGAATGTTGGAATTCATCTTTCTATGTACTGATATGCATAAAAAATCCTCTAAGTCGGTCAGAGACGGACCTTATAAGGGAGGAGATAATGCTCAGCATATACATACTCCAGTCCATTCTACAGTCAGGCTGATAGAATGTTGGAATGCAATGAGGGGACCTGTAGGTTATACAGCCCGCCGCCGCACAAATGTCTTCAATGGGTATCCCACTCGACCAAGCCCACAAGGAGGCCATGCTTCTCGTAGAGTGAGCTCTGACGCCTAAGGGCCCTTGGCTTCATAAGCTAGCGCTATAGCATCCACTATCCAGCGCGATATACTTTGCTTTGAGACTACGAGACCTTTAGTGGGTCCAACAAAGCATACGAATAATTGTTCCGTCTGTCTGAACAGGGCAGAACGTTCCAAATATACTCTGAGCGCCCTGACCGGGCAGAGTAAATTAGCGTCGCTTTCATCTGCTGGGGACGATAGCGCTGCCAGAGATATCACCTGTGCTCTGAAGGGTGTGGAGAGCACTTTAGGAATATACCCGTGCTTTGGCCTAAGGACAACTCTGCAGTCGTTAGGTCCAAATTCCAGGCAAGCAGCGCTTGATGACAGCGCGTGCAGGTCGCCCACTCTCTTGACTGAGGCGAGCGCCAGCAAGAGCGCAGTTTTGAGCGAGAGCTGTTTAAGGAGCACGGTTCGGAGAGGTTCGAACGGGGCACTCTTGAGTGCGTCCAGGACCGTGGCCAGGTCCCAGATCGGCACCAAGGGGAGGCGAGGAGGGTTCATCCTCCTAGCCTCTTAGGAAACGTAATGATTAGGTCGTTTTTCCCTAATGAACGTCCCTTATCAGGATTGTGTGACGCCGCTATGGCAGCCACATAGACTTTGAGCGTGGAGGGTGTGCGGCCCGCCTCCAGCAGCTCTTGCAAAAAGGCGAGTACACTTGGTATCTCGCGACGATTTGGGGTTCAAGCTCTTGGTATCACACCAGTCACTGAACACTTTCCACTTTTGGGCATATAAGCCTCGTAGAGGGTGCTCGCGCCTCAGTGATGGTTCTCAAAACTCCACTGGGGAGGTTCTCGGAACCCGCTGAGGGGCCATGCATGGAGGGCCCACAGATCGGGCGGGATGAAGAATCATCCCGCTGGCCTGCCTGAGAAGGTCTAGCCTCAACGGAATCGGCCATGGGGCAGATTGCATCATCTGCATCAGTTCTGGAAACCACGCTTGGTTGTTCCAGAGTGGGGCTACCAGGAGCACTGCACATCTCACTTCCCTGATCCGACTGATGACCTGAGGTAGCATCGCGATCGGGGAAAAGCATACAAGGGGCGGCTCGGCCAGACTTGGGCGAAGCGTCCGTGCTCTTTGAGAAGAAAAGGGGCATTGCGCTGCTTTCCCTGGAGGCTAAGAGGTCGACCTCTGCCTCGCCAAAGTTTTGCCATAACCACTGAACCGTCAGGGGTGGAGAGACCATTCTCCTGGGAGAACCTTGTCTCTGGACAGCATGTCTGCTCCCTGGTTCAGGGCGCCTGGCACATGCGCTGCTCTCAGCGAGCGCAGGTGGTGTTGTGACCATAAGATGAGCTCCCTGGCCATAGAGTGCAGGGAGCTCGACCTGAGTCCACCCTGGCGATTTATATACTGAAACTACCGTCATGTTGTCCGCTCGACCAGGACGTGTTCGCTTTTCAGGTACGGAAGCAGGACTCTGAGAGCCAAGGCGCACCGCTTTCATTTCCAGACAGTTTATATGTAGGCGCTTTTCCGGTTTGACCATAAGCCGGATACAGGCCTGCCCTCGTAAAGGGCCCCCATCCTATTTTGGAGGCATCTGTCGTGATCATTTTTCTCCACGTATTTACGCCCAGACTCACGCCGGTTTGATACCAGTTGACGGCTTTCCAGGGCGCCAGGGCTTTTATACAGCCGTGATTCGCTCTGATCAAAAGTGGCCCGAGCGCCACGCTGCGAGTGGGGACACGGCTCTTGAGCCAGCGCTGGAGAGGACGCATGTGCAACAATCCTAGCTGGAGTACCGCTGATACCGAGGCCATGAGACCGAGCATTCTTTGAAATCGCTTTGACGGGGCGTAGCGCTCGCTCTGAATGATGTTGCAAGGCGTCGAATAGAGAGCGCCGCTCTGATGAGTCTAGCACTATTCCCAGAAAAGAGATATTCTGGCTGGGGGATAGCACGCTTTTGCAAAATTGATTCTCAGACCCAGGCATTCTAGATGGCTGATAATCCAAGATCTGTGCGTCGTTAACTGACCCTCTGATTGTGCTATGATTAGCCAATCGTCGAGGTAATTCAGTATTCGCGACTCCCGCTGTCTCAGGGGGAAAGTGCCGCGTCCATACATTTCGTGGAATGTACGGGGCCAATGATAGGTCGAATGGTAGTACTGTGTACTGGTATGACTGTCCCTCAAAGCGTAATCTCAGAAAAGGCCTGTGATGAGGCGCTATCGAATGTGAAAGTAAGCGTCTTTCAAATCCACTGATAGAAACCAATCCCCGGGCTAACTTGCGCGAGGATATGTTTGGTTGTTAACATTCTGAACGAGCTGAATCATTAAAGCTTTGTTCAGATGTCTGAGATCTAGGATGGGGCGGAGGCCACCGCCCTTTTCGACGAGAAAATAGTGGCTGTAAAAACCCGCCTAGCTCATAGAGGGAGGAACAGTTTCTATAGCCCTTCTCTATCAGTTTGAGCACCTCGTGCGTAGAACATGTGACACATCTTTCCTCACTTTCGTCTCGACCACCGCTGAAAAGCGGGGTGGTCTGCGAGCGAATTGAAGTGAGTAACCGTGTTTTATTATGTTCAAAACCCATTTCGGCATGTCAGGGATTTTTTCCCAGGCTTTTGCTCGCACAGATATGGGCTGAATGCTGGCTGGGGGCATGTCGCTGTGACGTATGGGCCCCACCAGCAAATTGCCTTGCGCGCTGAGCAGCCGTATTGAGTGCCGAGTGCAGAGGTGCGTGTGAGAGTACAGGCTTGCAGCATGAGTCGGAGAAATGCTTGAAACTGTATGAACAGAGTTTTCGGGTGGGGGTGCATATATCGTAATAGGCACGCGCGCCACAATCATAAAGCTTCCCGCTTTAGCGGGCGTCTCTTGGCTCACGCGATCGCATCTGTGATGTTTGCAGCATGAGACAGAGAACTGTTTGAAACTGTATGGGCAGCACTTATGGGTGGGGGTGCATATACTGTAGTAGGCACGCAGCACCACTTTCATAAAGTCTTCGCCACGGCGGGGTTTTTTGGCTATGTATACAGTGTTTGTGTGTAGGGGTGCATGCAGGACAGCAGGCACACGCGCTACCTTTATAGAATTTCCCGCTTTTACTGGGGAAGTGTTTATAACTGTAGGAACAGTGCTTGTGTGTAGTGGTGCATACATGACAATAGGCACACGATCTACATTTATTGGACGTCCAGCCTGAGCTGGGGAAGTATTTGGCACTGTTTGGACAGTATTGGTATGTGGGAATGCGCACTTTAGTGTGGACATGTGAACCCTTAGTGACAGGCAGAAAATGACTCTTTTCGTGATTTCTGTGTGTCGCCGTTAAAACGGCGTTTGATTGCAGGTGAGCGAGTTCTGTGACTGGCCCATTGACTGCTGTACAGACATTTCCAACCGCCTGTAAGGGACTGGGTAATGTTTTACGTTTTAGAGAGAGTGGTCCGGCCTTTGCGAGACACGTACTCTCTCTTTTTCTTCCTATTGCTAGGAAAACTTACGAGGCTCCGGGTTCAGCACGATCTTGGGCCGAGGACCTCATTGCTCAGGCGGCTTTTCTTCAGCTTTTGGGAGACGGGAGGGGCCGCCCTGGCTCGCTGCTGCTGCTGAGGCGGTCTCTGGTGAGACGAGCTGGAGCGCTTGGGCAGGAAGTGATGCATAGCTTGCGAATCCTTCCGGGCCTCAGTGAAGCTGCTCAGCTTAATTCTTTTACCGCTGATCCGAACAGGCCGCTTGGAGCGATAGGCGCGTCAAGGAATGGCGCCTTATCCGCGCCCTTCATCTCCGTTAGCGCCAGCCACAGATGGCGCTCAAGGACAGTCAAATTAGCCATGGCCCGGCCGATGGATTGGGCGGTGGCCTTCGTGGCTCGCAGGGCTACGCCAGTGGCGCTGCGCAGGTCCTTGAAAGCTTCAGGTTCAGGTCCAGACTCGCCCATGGTGCGGAGAAGTTTGGCCTGGTAAACTTGTAAAACCGCCATTGAATGAAGCGCTGACGCAGCTTGGCCGGCGGCGGCGTATGCGCGACCGGCGAGAGCTGAGGTGGATCTGCAGGGCTTCGAGGGATGAGAAGCTTTGGCTTTCCATCCGGCGGTGGAGGGTGGTCACAGAAGGTTGGCCACAGCTTCCTCGAGGGGCGGAGTTCCCTCGTAGCCTCTTTCTCTTGCGCCGTCCACTGAGGAGAGCGAGGAAGAAAAAGAAGGATTCAGGCGAGCAGAGTGCGGGGCTTTCCACGACTTTGTGAGTTCATCGTGCACTTCGGGGAAGAAAGGAGAGGGTCTCTGTCGAGGGGCCTGCCGGTGCCCCTGCAGGAACCACTCGTCCAGCCGGCTGCGGGCAGGTTCTTCCGGCTTTGGACAGGATGCGGACGATTTCAGAGTTCATGCTGGTGCCCGTGCTCGTGTCCGCTGATGTCGATGGCGCGGGGTCGAAACTCGAGCCCGGCCAGTCGTCGGATGCAGCGTCAATAGAGAGGCTGTCATCCTTTTCATCGTCGTCCCCTGACGCACCGAACGAGACGAGACCCACCGCTCTGCTGGAGGGGTGCTGGTCCGTCTTCATAAAATGGACTGGCGGCGGGGAGATCTCAGGCAGCGGTGAAGCACGCGGGGACTGGGCCGGCGTGATGTCACCGAAGTCTACGTGCTCTGGCAGCCTCTGTGAATGGCGCTTTTTCATGCGCGGCTCGAACGGAGGGGGCGGCAGCACGGTGGAAGCAGGCTCGATTGCGGCGAAAGCGGCAAAGCGAGCACTCGGCGAGGCCCAGGGAGTCACATTCGGGGCATCCGCCCTGAATGAGAGCAGCTTCTGCGTGGTCCGGTCCCAGGCAGCGAGTGCAAATGATGTGACGATCCCCATCAGGAAGAGGGCCTCTGCACGAGGCGCAGGCTGAAGGCATTTGCAACAACGCCTTGAAAAAATTGCACTTTTACTAATCAAAAGCGTCGCAGGGGCGAGCGCTTGCAGTAAAGGATATAGCGCTAGCGCCGGATGGCGTAGCAGAAGGCTTCAAGGCGGCTGAAGATGCCGGCGTCCTCTTAGCGGTCCTGCTGTAGGCTTTTCGACGGCGGGCGAAAGACTCCAACAATCCGGAGAATCCAGCGAAGAGAAGGTCTTTGCTGTAGGAGATTAAATCTAAAGAACTCTCATGAAGGGGCGCCTAATATATAGCCCTAAGCCACGCCTATCTTGGCGGGCTCTGAGCGCTGAAGCGCTAGCGCGCCATTGGTCGCGCGCTCAGAGTCGCCCGTCATTGGTTCGAGCAAGTTGCTGCAGCACAGCCAATGACCGAGCTGCCTCGCTCATTGCTGTCTGCTGTGCAGCTGCAATGCGTTTTACATAAAGACTTCAATATTTCTCGAGAAACTGAGTTTTCCCATAGCGTAAGCTACTTACGCAATAGGAGAGACCTCTCGATAGGGAACCGCATATAAGCCAAAAATAGCTTTCCAAGAGGACGGGATCGACTCACATTAAAGTAGTTTTCGACATTCAAAGTTCAAGCATCTTTCAGTGAAAATCCAGATAACAAAGTTGTAAAACACTCTCAGTGCCAATGTAATCTTCAGACATCTGTCTGTCAAAAAGTTTTTGTCCAGCCTTAATCTGCTCTCTGATCATTCATGATCAGCTAGGTCTGCTATGAGTGTAAGGACTCGGGGGGTTCACTGGGAGCCGTTTTGTTTTTCCTCGATTCAACTTTGGTGCCCTTCTCTGTGTTTATGCTGAAGAAGCACCTTAAAAAGATAATTGAATGACTGAAATTGTTGAGTAAATACACAGCAACCATTTGTACGTTTAATGACCATTGAAAAGATGTCCCTCTGACACGTCCCATCATGGTTGAAAAATAGTTCCAAAATGAAAGTTATGAAACATATCTGAATGCATTTTTAGGAAATGTTCGGTGTTACATATTTTTACTGATTTATGCCGCCCTACCGCGACTATTTTTGGCCAGGGACACGACGTTGCCGTCGGACAAATGTTTGCTGAGTAATGACAGAATTGTCATTTTTGGGTGAACTATACCTCAACAACTATTAACCACAACAAAACTTGTGTACTATTTAGAGAGTACCACTGTAAAGGAAATCATTTATTATTTTATATTCTATTAAATATATCATTTGTGATCTGCTGAAGTCAGTTTATAGAATGTCATTTTCTCACCATCTAGTCAATGTTCCATTTTTGGGGGAACATTTTTACAATTTCTGTAACACTTTACAGTAAGTTAACATTCATTACTCACAAACATTCTTCAAAAGAATGACATGAGGGTAACCAAACAATTGTGGGGCACCATTGACTCCCATAGTGTTTTTTTCCTGGAAGTCAATGGTGCCCCACAACTGTTTGGTTACAAACATTCTTCAAAATATCTTCCTTTGTGTTCAGCAGTAAAATGACATTTATACAGGTTTATGTATCGGGTAAATGATGACATATTTTTTTATTTTTGGGTGAACTATCCCTTAAAATGTTTTAATATGACACTAAATTGTATTAATTCAAACTTACCACAGACAATGATGCAGGGTGTTGCTGGTAACTTGTCTACCTCCACATCTTCGACAAGGCAAGACTCATCCACATAATGAAACATCACCTCTTCCCTTTCATCAAATTAGGCAAGCAGAAGAAGCACCACATCTATCAAATCTTCATTGCATCCCTCAGTTTGACACCTCGTAACTTCGTTTTGCAGCAGCTTGCAGTACTTTTGTCTTCTTTTCTGCGGCAACTGTTTTAAGAAAGTGCAGGAGCCGCTGTCCTTTATTATCCAAGCTTTATGGAAAATTTCCTTCAGATAAATTCCGGTTAACTGCTTGAAGTGTACACCAACCTCTTGAAATAGAAAAGGCCAGTTCTCACAAAGCAGTTGTATGCTTGTTCCGTTGTTTATATCTTTGCGTAGTATGTTGCTTTCCGAAAGTTGCTAACTCCTTCTGGGTCAACATTTGTTATTTTAGACATGATCTTCATCCGTTCTTGTTTATCCAACTGGCTCTCTTTAGTCTCATTGAGCGGCATACATTTTTAATCCCAATTCTCACAGCCATAAGTGTCTTGAACCGCTGTCCTTTTTTCAGCATGAATCTCCGGTGTGTCAGTTTTCTGTTCTGTTGTGTTTTCTGATTTTCAGCACGTTGGGTTTCTTCTCATTTTTGGCGATTCTGAATCTGCTTGACCAGCGAGTTATACCCCGAATCAATTATATCACCTTCGATAACATCCTGCAAGGATGCAGGGTATTTGGCCACCAGCTTTTTGGCAATGGCTGTAGAGCTTGGTTTACTGGGACAGTCACATACTTTCATCATTTCAGACACGACAATTCTGACCATATCTCGTCGCAATCTTGGACTTTTCTTCCTTTCTAAACATTGAATCAATTCTTCTGGAAACTTCTGCCATGGAATTTTAAAACTGTCGGCCCAGTCTGAAACAACTCTGGAAGCCTTGCCACATGATGGGGATGATGAACCTGAAGCACTGCTGCTCTCTCTAGAACTTGACAAGCTATCACCACTTTGTTCTAAAAAGAAAAAGAGGTAAAAAAACAAATAAACATTTATTTATCACTTATGAAACCAGATTATTTAGGAAAATGTAAATTTTTATACATTATGAAATCATAAGATGAAACGTACTTACTGATCTGGCTCCAGGCAGATACAAGTGTTCTGGCCTGAATGGTCGTAATACTGGCAGGAGATCTGATTCCTGAACATATTGGAAATCTTCAGGTGATGTTACTCCAAGTGAATTCAGTATCTCCACAACTGATTTCAGCACAGAGGATGAAAGATCTTTGAGTAACTCAGCAATTGCACTTGTTACGTTGCTTTGCTCTGATTCATCCATGACTAAAACAGAGAAAAATCACCAAATTGGTGTCTCTAAAATTGATTAAAGGTATAGTTGTCCCAAAAATGAAATCTGCATCTTTTATGTTCAATAGAAGAAATTCTGATGGTGTGTAAATAATGACAAATTTCATTTTTGGGTCAACTATACCTTCAAGATATTGGGTGTGTTCAGCTGTACAAACAACAAACAGTGAAATGTTATGATGCAAAAAAATATCACATTCTGGTTTGTATTAATTTAGTTTAGCATTAATTAACAATACAATCCAATGTTACAACAATGCAAGACTTGTATTGACCTAATGAGACACTACACTGTGTTTCAGTGGAATACCCTACATCCTTGCAACATGTACGATGTCAATGGGTAAAAGTCAGGCAAGTTCTCAGTGTTCAGACGGTGAACCCTTTCTCTGATGTTACTTAGTGAGTACAAATGATACTCAGGAAGAAAACCAGCAATAAACCCAGCTGTCAAATAGGCCTGAAACAATTTATGCCTTTCAGAAAGGGTGCGACACGAAGTTTTTTAATTCTTTAAATGACTGGCACATCTTTTGAAGTAACTTATGTTTACTTTCAAATCTCATTGTCCATAATCTGATCAATGGACCAAATCTGAGTATCAGACCTGGATAGTTTCGCAGGTAATGACGTTTTGGTTTTAGATTCACTTCTGGAAAAGCTGCTTTTCTAGGCTCACATATTCTTGGATAAGAACATCCAAATAAGCAACTTGTGGCACTGAGATTTTCTGAGCACAAATCAGTTCAACAATGTCTTTTAGCTGTGGAGTTAATTGCCAAACCTCATCTGCAGGATCCAGCACTCTATAACCAAGTATAACAGGAAGAAGTCGTAAAAAAAAAAATCTAATTTTGAATGGCCTGACCTGCCAGCTTATGTCCATGTGAACTGACCTCACAAGTTTTTGTGAAAGCAGAGCTATTATATTTTAACTGCCTGATTCAATGGTCAATAATTGGGTAAGTGAACTACATCAAGCACTTTGTTAAGAAGAAGTGAAGAGCAACATCATAAGACAACACACCTTAAAAATATCGGGACCAAGGCAAGGTGGCAAGCCAGGCTGGCACACTTTAAAGTTCTTCAAAGAGTTGAAAATTGAACCAAACTTTATGCCTTGAGCGGTTGCATTTTCGGTCTGTATCCGGTTAAAAGCAGCACTGTAGCCCTCAACAGTGCATAGTGGACCACATACATTTGTGTCAACACTCTGGAATTCCTCTTTAGTAATTAGACAGTACCTGGAAAAATAGCTGGACTGACAAAAATTCAGTGAATCCACCAATGCAGTGGGATCCCAAATTGTCTCCAGCAATGCAGTAAAGAGTGCCTTTTATAACAGATTGATCTGACAAAGTAATTTAATTTTCCTCAAGGTCTTTCAGGTCTGCTACTAGCTCTGAGAAAACACTTTCATGGCTGAAGTCTTTAAAGTCTTTCTCTCTGCACAACATAACCAGCTGCATATGTTCGGTGTTTGACTGGAGATGAGCTGGCAAATTAACAAGAGGTTTACAGCTAAAATTTTGTTTTTCTTTCATGCAGAACCTAAAGGGTTAACCACCTCAAAAGCATCCTGTAGTAGCTGGAGGCTTGGGTTATCTTGAGAAATTTCTGCACTTCAGTATTTGGCCATCTGTGGAATCACAAAGTACATCAAAAATGCAATTCCTCCCAACCTCGAATTTAACAGACACTTCAATGTCTCTTTCACAGGTACATAGTATGCAAATTGCTCTGTCCGATTCTCATCTCTACCTAAAAGTATTCTTTTTGGTTCAACATATTTGAATACTTTTTAAAGGCATGACTCCTTGAGGACTGTTCGCATAGGTCCCTTATGACAAACAGAATACAAGTCATGGAGTCCTTTACCCATGGAGACTATTTCTCAAATCTTTACTACTTTAATGACAAACTCTGCAGAAGTGAATGTAGCTTACTAAAAGTTTGTCTGTAATTCATTAATATTTTGCATCTCATCTTTTGGATTGTAGAAGCTGGGAGAAGAAATGGTCCTTGTAATTTCAGATAAAATAGGCTAACATTTCTCAAATACAAATTGTCAAAAAATATTTTTGTATTCACTTTCTTCTGTATTTGCATCCAGGTCAGCAGGACATTGTTCAGTTGAAACAGACGGTATTTCTGATGCAGAATGCCGATGTGAATCACCAATGCCATTTACTGAACAGTTCCTGTGCTTCCTAGACATATGAGAGGTAACAACCCTCCATCTGGCCCTCACCCACCTAGACAAAAAGGACTCATACGTTCGAATGCTGTTCATAGACTTCAGCTCAGCATTCAACACAATAATTCCTCAGCACCTGATTGGAAAGCTGAACCTGCTGGGCCTGGACACCTCCCTCTGCAACTGGATCCTGGACTTCCTGACTGGGAGACCTCAGTCAGTCCGGATCGGGAACAGCATCTCCACCACAACCACACTGAGCATTGGGGCCCCCCATTGCTGTGTGCTCAGTCCACTGATGTTCACTCTGCTGACTTACGACTGTGCAGCAATGCACAGTTCGAACCACATCATTAAGTTCGCAGATGACACGACCGTGGTGGGTCTCATCAGCAAGAACAACGAATCAGCATACAGAGAGGAGGTGCAGCGGCTAACGGACTGGTGTAGAGCCAACACCTGTCTCTGAATGTGGACAAAACAAAAGAGATGGTTGTTGACTTTAGGAGAGCACAAGGTGAACACTCTCCGCTGATCATCGACAGCTCCTCTGGGGAGATCGTCAAGAGCACCAAATTCCTTGGTGTTCACCTGGTGGAGAACATCACCTGGTCCCTCAACACCAGCTCTATTACCAAGAAAGCCCAGCAGCATCTCTACTTTCTTCGAAGGCTGAGAAAAGCACATCTCCCACCCCCATCCTCACTACATTCTATAGAGGGACTATTGAGAGCATCCTGAGCAGCTGCATCACTGCCTGGTAATCAAATTTTTCATCATTGAATTCCTATTAGTGCTATGTTGTTAACAGATTCTGATAGTTTGGAATACCATTCTGCCATTCAGCTCATAATATTTATGTAGTATGTAGCATGTATACTTTGCACAGTATGCTAATTTTCTGCATGATCTATGGAATACCCAGAAAACCTACCACATTTGCCAAAATCTGCAGTATGCAACAGGGCACACTGCATGAAATATTGTTTCCCCCAGTAAACTATGTATACTACACAATATTGAGTAAGAAGGATAGGGATACCTATAACCTGATTAAAGGTCTGATCCTTTAATTGACTCTGCATTAAGGTCCATTCTCCTTGGTTAATCTTGCTCACTCAACTGAAGAATTGTCAATTAAAAAATCATATTTCAAGATTAATGCATATGAGTTGGCAGGATTACTAATCGATGCATCGAGAAAACGATTGAATCATTACCCCTATAATGCTGAATCATATGGGTAGGCTAATGCTCTGTTTGTAGTTTCTTTTGACATTAGCTGTAAATGTACCGTAAATAAAGAGTTCACAGCAACATACAGTAGTGAGTGTGTTTTACACGTTATGAGCAGTTCTGTTAACATAGTAATGTTATCTGGTGTGTAATCGCTTTCAAATGATGATTCACGGTCTCCAATATTTATAATTTATTTTTTTAAAGAAAACATCAGATAAAAATTATTTGCAATGTCACTTTTCAGTCCAGCCCATGTAAGAATAATATCCATTCAGTTTATTCAAATATTTTGCCCAAAACTGGGCAATTCATGAAAATCTCCCATCTACTCCAATGGGTAGTTCTTCAGTTGAGTGAGCAAGATTAACCAAGGAGAATGGACCTTAATGCAGAGTCAATTAAAGGATCAGACCTTTAATCAGGTTATAGGTATCCCTATCCTTCTTACTCAATATTGTGTAGTATACATAGTTTACTGGGGGAAACAATATTTCATGCAGTGTGCCCTGTTGCATACTGCAGATTTTGGCAAATGTGGTAGGTTTTCTGGGTATTCCATAGATCATGCAGAAAATTAGCATACTGTGCAAAGTATACATGCTACATACTACATAAATATTATGAGCTGAATGGCAGAATGGTATTCCAAACTATCAGAATCTGTTAACAACATAGCACTAATAGGAATTCAATGATGAAAAATTTGATTACCAGGCAGTGATGCAGCTGCTCAGGATGCTCTCAATAGTCCCTCTATAGAATGTAGTGAGGATGGGGGTGGGAGATGTGCTTTTCTCAGCCTTCGAAGAAAGTAGAGATGCTGCTGGGCTTTCTTGGTAATAGAGCTGGTGTTGAGGGACCAGGTGATGTTCTCCACCAGGTGAACACCAAGGAATTTGGTGCTCTTGACGATCTCCCCAGAGGAGCTGTCGATGATCAGCGGAGAGTGTTCACCTTGTGCTCTCCTAAAGTCAACAACCATCTCTTTTGTTTTGTCCACATTCAGAGACAGGTGTTGGCTCTACACCAGTCCGTTAGCAGCTGCACCTCCTCTCTGTATGCTGATTCGTTGTTCTTGCTGATGAGACCCACCACGGTCGTGTCATCTGCTGAACTTAATGATGTGGTTCGAACTGTGCATTGCTGCACAGTCGTAAGTCAGCAGAGTGAACATCAGTGGACTGAGCACACAGCAATGGGGGCCCCAATGCTCAGTGTGGTTGTGGTGGAGATGCTGTTCCCGATCCGGACTGACTGAGGTCTCCCAGTCAGGAAGTCCAGGATCCAGTTGCAGAGGGAGGTGTCCAGGCCCAGCAGGTTCAGCTTTCCAATCAGGTGCTGAGGAATTATTGTGTTGAATGCTGAGCTGAAGTCTATGAACAGCATTCGAACGTATGAGTCCTTTTTGTCTAGGTGGGTGAGGGCCAGATGGAGGGTTGTTACCTCTCATATGTCTAGGAAGCACAGGAACTGTTCAGTAAATGGCATTGGTGATTCACATCGGCATTCTGCATCAGAAATACCGTCTGTTTCAACTGAACAATGTCCTGCTGACCTGGATGCAAATACAGAAGAAAGTGAATACAAAAATATTTTTCGACAATTTGTATTTGAGAAATGTTAGCCTATTTTATCTGAAATTACAAGGACCATTTGTTCTCCCAGCTTCTACAATCCAAAAGATGAGATGCAAAATATTAATGAATTACAGACAAACTTTTAGTAAGCTACATTCACTTCTGCAGAGTTTGTCATTAAAGTAGTAAAGATTTGAGAAATAGTCTCCATGGGTAAAGGACTCCATGACTTGTATTCTGTTTGTCATAAGGGACCTATGCGAACAGTCCTCAAGGAGTCATGCCTTTAAAAAGTATTCAAATATGTTGAACCAAAAAGAATACTTTTAGGTAGAGATGAGAATCGGACAGAGCAAT
This sequence comes from Xyrauchen texanus, assembly GCF_025860055.1. Taxonomy (NCBI): domain Eukaryota; kingdom Metazoa; phylum Chordata; class Actinopteri; order Cypriniformes; family Catostomidae; genus Xyrauchen; species Xyrauchen texanus. The sequence goes on from NC_068324.1 coordinate 18,527,165, forward strand.
TTGCATACTATGTACCTGTGAAAGAGACATTGAAGTGTCTGTTAAATTCGAGGTTGGGAGGAATTGCATTTTTGATGTACTTTGTGATTCCACAGATGGCCAAATACTGAAGTGCAGAAATTTCTCAAGATAACCCAAGCCTCCAGCTACTACAGGATGCTTTTGAGGTGGTTAACCCTTTAGGTTCTGCATGAAAGAAAAACAAAATTTTAGCTGTAAACCTCTTGTTAATTTGCCAGCTCATCTCCAGTCAAACACCGAACATATGCAGCTGGTTATGTTGTGCAGAGAGAAAGACTTTAAAGACTTCAGCCATGAAAGTGTTTTCTCAGAGCTAGTAGCAGACCTGAAAGACCTTGAGGAAAATTAAATTACTTTGTCAGATCAATCTGTTATAAAAGGCACTCTTTACTGCATTGCTGGAGACAATTTGGGATCCCACTGCATTGGTGGATTCACTGAATTTTTGTCAGTCCAGCTATTTTTCCAGGTACTGTCTAATTACTAAAGAGGAATTCCAGAGTGTTGACACAAATGTATGTGGTCCACTATGCACTGTTGAGGGCTACAGTGCTGCTTTTAACCGGATACAGACCGAAAATGCAACCGTTCAAGGCATAAAGTTTGGTTCAATTTTCAACTCTTTGAAGAACTTTAAAGTGTGCCAGCCTGGCTTGCCACCTTGCCTTGGTCCCGATATTTTTTAAGGTGTGTTGTCTTATGATGTTGCTCTTCACTTCTTCTTAACAAAGTGCTTGATGTAGTTCACTTACCCAATTATTGACCATTGAATCAGGCAGTTAAAATATAATAGCTCTGCTTTCACAAAAACTTGTGAGGTCAGTTCACATGGACATAAGCTGGCAGGTCAGGCCATTCAAAATTAGATTTTTTTTTTTTACGACTTCTTCCTGTTATACTTGGTTATAGAGTGCTGGATCCTGCAGATGAGGTTTGGCAATTAACTCCACAGCTAAAAGACATTGTTGAACTGATTTGTGCTCAGAAAATCTCAGTGCCACAAGTTGCTTATTTGGATGTTCTTATCCAAGAATATGTGAGCCTAGAAAAGCAGCTTTTCCAGAAGTGAATCTAAAACCAAAACGTCATTACCTGCGAAACTATCCAGGTCTGATACTCAGATTTGGTCCATTGATCAGATTATGGACAATGAGATTTGAAAGTAAACATAAGTTACTTCAAAAGATGTGCCAGTCATTTAAAGAATTAAAAACTTCGTGTCGCACCCTTTCTGAAAGGCATAAATTGTTTCAGGCCTATTTGACAGCTGGGTTTATTGCTGGTTTTCTTCCTGAGTATCATTTGTACTCACTAAGTAACATCAGAGAAAGGGTTCACCGTCTGAACACTGAGAACTTGCCTGACTTTTACCCATTGACATCGTACATGTTGCAAGGATGTAGGGTATTCCACTGAAACACAGTGTAGTGTCTCATTAGGTCAATACAAGTCTTGCATTGTTGTAACATTGGATTGTATTGTTAATTAATGCTAAACTAAATTAATACAAACCAGAATGTGATATTTTTTTGCATCATAACATTTCACTGTTTGTTGTTTGTACAGCTGAACACACCCAATATCTTGAAGGTATAGTTGACCCAAAAATGAAATTTGTCATTATTTACACACCATCAGAATTTCTTCTATTGAACATAAAAGATGCAGATTTCATTTTTGGGACAACTATACCTTTAATCAATTTTAGAGACACCAATTTGGTGATTTTTCTCTGTTTTAGTCATGGATGAATCAGAGCAAAGCAACGTAACAAGTGCAATTGCTGAGTTACTCAAAGATCTTTCATCCTCTGTGCTGAAATCAGTTGTGGAGATACTGAATTCACTTGGAGTAACATCACCTGAAGATTTCCAATATGTTCAGGAATCAGATCTCCTGCCAGTATTACGACCATTCAGGCCAGAACACTTGTATCTGATTTGACCAACTGATTTGAAAGCGATTACACACCAGATAACATTACTATGTTAACAGAACTGCTCATAACGTGTAAAACACACTCACTACTGTATGTTGCTGTGAACTCTTTATTTACGGTACATTTACAGCTAATGTCAAAAGAAACTACAAACAGAGCATTAGCCTACCCATATGATTCAGCATTATAGGGGTAATGATTCAATCATTTTCTCGATGCATCGATTAGTAATCCTGCCAACTCATATGCATTAATCTTGAAATATGATTTTTTAATTGACAATCATTAGTGTTGGTCAAATCAACTTAGACTGTTAAAAATCGAATGAATCGGTGGACGAGTCACGTGATACCATGCGAGGATAGGACGTGTGAACAGCTAGCTCTGCGCACTTGGCTAGTTAATACTAAATGACATAAAACAGTGATATTCGATACACGGACGTATTGTCCTCCTAGAACAGTTATGGAATAAAGAATTCAAAATCCTCTCACGGGTACTTACAACCCGAGCAGGCCACAAGCCTAGTAGTCGATTTAGTTGGCGAGATGCAGGAAATGCTGCAAGAGATACTGAACATGTTGGCAGTGCTGACTTGCTGTGATACGTTGATCGATCACTGCCATGGATGTGAAGTTCAGACATGTTTACAAGAGTGGGGGATGTCAAGAAATTGATCGATTATCTGGAGTCATCAGAGAGGGAATTATCTGCTAATCCGCTAGTGACCAAGTTGGACTTGGAACGTGTCTGGGAGAAGTTGGAGGACATGAGGAACCGTAGCTGGTGGAACACCGACTGTATCATCGGACTCCCTGAAGGAGCAGAGTGTCAGGATATGGTGAAATTCCTGGATGGGCTCTTGCCGAATCCGCTCGACATACAGCAGCAGGCCATAATCTGGAAATTGATCGTGCTCGCAGAGTTCTTGGTCAACAGTCCGCTGAGGGACACAGGCCCCGATCAATTCTGTCCAAAATTCTAAAATCATCCGATAAAGATCTTGTTATGCACGGCGAGGAGTTAAGGAAAGGCTTTCTTGGATGAACCACAGCATTTTCTTGCTCCTAGACTTTACAAATTCGACAAGAAACAAACATGATCGATTCAAGGAATGCAAGAAATATTTACATTAATGGAAGGTCACTTTTGCACTGATATTCCGGCCAAATTAGAGAATAGATGCTAAGGATGGCTTTAAAACCTTCACATGCCCACAGCAAGCAATGTCCTTCATAAAGTCAGTGGAGTGAGTGCGACTCATGTTGCAGCCGAGTGGACCGGCTCTCTGAACATTAATATGACTGTTTGAGGAATCTGCACGTTCTTTTTGTGTTGGTTCCGCCTAGGGACTGGAGTTTATTTTGTAGAGTAACACCTTCAGGACAGTTTTATGGATGAATCTACATGCTCTTTGTGCTTATTCCACCTATTGTCTGAAGTTCATTTTATAGATGATCTTTTTCTGTGTAATTCTGTCTCACAAAATTTGTTTAGAAACACTAGACATGACCAATCCAATGGCAAAGTTGTTGCGAGGGTTCTCGTATGCATGCATTGGCTGTTTGAGTTTGGAGGGAGGGACGCCAGTTGGCGCTATTGTGCACTGGGATTATGCGTACATTTTTCTTTTTTTCTGTTTGTTTGGTTCTGGGGGATGTTCAGGTTCTGATTGTTGCACTAATGTTGGAATGTGGTCTTTATAATCCTGTTTTTGACACACAATCAACTTTTTCTTATATGTCAAAATGTCAATATGAGTGGATTGTCTCTCTCCACATGGAATGTGAATGGGTTGGGGCACCCCATAAAAAGGAAGGTTATTTCTCTTCTTAAGCGTAAGAAATACGATACAGTGTATCTTCAAGATAAGCAACTTTCTCTGCAGGAAGCTGAAAAATTTAGGAGGATATGGGGTGGGCCTTTTTTATTTATAGTGCTGTAAGTAAACATCTACAATTCAAATATCTCAAACAGATTAAAGATTAATAAATAATGTAGCTGAAATTCAGGGGCAAAGACTTAGCTTGGCTAATATTTATGCACCCAACGTTGATGATCTGGGCTTTTTTTATATATCTTGAAAGGATGTTGTAAGCCGATGGCACCCCTCATGATATAATATTAGGAGGGGACTTTAATCTTTTGATGGACTCAGTCCTTTATAATAGTGAAGCACAAGTGTGCAAGCCCCCTATAGCAATATTGACGCATCATAGGATGTGTAAAAATCTTGGTCTTACCGATATTTGGTGACTTCTGAACACATCTGGGAGGGACTATACATTTTTTTTCAAAGTTCATAAGATTTATTCTTGAATATATATTTTTTTATCTAAGTCCCTCATATCATCTGTTGTTTATTTATCAATTGGAAACATTTTAGTCTCAGATCATGCCCTGGTGTATTAAGAGGTGTTGCCACATATGAAGAAAAGGAAATCATATAGTTGGTGCTGTAATGGATCCCTTATTCAAAATGCTGAATTCCAACAAATTTTAAAGGCTGAAATGATTGTCTATATGGAGACCAACTGGTCCTCGGTATCCTCGGTGCACGTGGCTTGGGAGGCACATAAGGCAGTTCTTAGGGTCTGGATCATACAGTATGCCGCATTCACCAAAAAATTCAAAGCACAATAACTTGTGGAATTGGAAGGGAATATTAAAAGTGCCAAGGCAGGGGGGCCTGGGTAGCTCAGCAAGTACTGATGCTGACTACCACCCCTGTAGTTGCGAGTTCGAATCAAGGGTGGGCTGGGTGAATCCGGCCAGGTCTCCCATGCAACAAAATTGCCCGGTTTGATTGGGAGGGTACAGTCACGTGGGGTAACCTCCTCATGGTCATGATTAGGGGTTCTCACTCTCAATGGGGCATGTGGTAATTGTGTGTGGATCGCACACAACACCTCCGGTGTCACAGAACTCCGGTCTTAAAGGAGCCATGTTCATTTATGTGTAACCCGCACACACACAAGACGAGACAGTCACAATGTCAGAGTAAACTGCTTTATTGAACAAAGCAGTCAACAGTGCAAAACAGGGCAAATCCAGTGAAGAGTCGTCAAAGGGGAGCGTGAGGTCGGAGCCGGGGAATCAGAACAGAACAAAGGGGCAAATCCGGGAGAGAGTGGTCAACGAGAGCGGGAGGTCGAAGCTGGGGAATCGGGATAGGGCTCAGAACTAGACGGGACTAGCGGATCAAAGACAAGGGAACTAGGGGAACACTAGCGCTGGCAAAGCAGAGGGGTAAACAAAACAATAACCAACAAGAGTGAGACGAATGTGCTGGGGTATTTATAGGGGAACAAACGAGTGGTGCAGGTGAAACGAATGACAGGTGATGGGACGAGTACAGGTGAAACTAATGTGGTGACTGAGAGCGGGCATGCGAGCCCGAGGAGGGAGACCTGCTAATGAGCATGAGAGCTCGTAGGAGCAAAACGAGTGTGCAAGCTCGAGGCAGCAAAACGCGCATGAGAGCTCGAGGGAGCAGAACGAGCGTGCAAGCTCGAGGGAGCAAAACGAGCGTGGAAGCTCGAGGGAGCAAAACGAGCATGCGAGCTCGAGGGGGCGGAACGAGCGTGGAAGCTCGAGGGGGCGTAGCGAGGGAGCGGGGTTCGTAACAGTACTCCCCCCTCTATAACGGACGGCTCCTGATGGCTGCGAGGAGCGCGACCTCTGGGAAGTGGTGCTGGACGATCCCAACAAACAAAAAACCCCTAAACAGAAAACCCACAAAACACATCAACAAAATTGAGGGCAGTCCAAGGGGCACAGAGGGAAATGAGACAGTCCATGGGGTCAATGGGCAGTTTCAAGGCAAGGTCAGGGGGAACATAGCGGACAGGCAGGTGGTCGGGAGATCTAGGGGGCAGCCATAGGACAGAGGCTGGGTCAGGGGGTCTGGAAGGTGACTGGAGGACAGGGACTGGGTCCGGGGGTCTGGAAGGTGACCACCGGACAGGAATAGGGTCCGGAGGCCAGGGAAGAGGCCACAGGTCAGGGAGAGGGTCAGGAAGTCCGGGCCGAGCCGTGAAAGGCGGAGCCGTCAGAGGCGGCACAGTAGGCGGCTCTGGAGGCGGGGTTCTGGAAGGCTCTGGAGGTGGAGCCGAAGGAGGCTTTAGGGGCGAAGGCCTGGAAGGCTCTGGAGGTGGAGCCAAGGGAGGCGGCGCCATGGGGGGCGGCCTGGCAGGCTCTGTAGTCTCGGGGGGTAGAGCCGTAGGAGGCTCAAGGGGCGGAGCTCTAGAAAGCTCTGGAGTCTCTGGGAGCAGAGCCGTGGGAGGCTCGGGAGGTGGAGCCGTAGGAGGCTCTGGAGGGGGAGCCGTAGGAGGCTCGGGAGGCGGAGCCCTAGAAAGCTCTGGAGTCTCCGGGAGCAGAGCCGTGAGAGGCTCGGGAGGCGGAGCCGTAGGAGGCTCTGGAGGGGGGGCCGTAGGAGGCTCGGGAGGAGGAGCCCTAGAAAGCTCTGGAGTCTTGAGGGGGGAGCCATGAAAGACTCGAGAGACGAAGCCCTGAGAGGCTTGAGAGGGGGAGGAGTCCTGAAAGACTTGAGGGACGGAGCCCTGAGAGGCTCGAGAGGAGGAGGAGCCCTGAGAGACTCGAGAGACGAAGCCCTGAGAGGCTTGAGGGGTGGAGCCATGAAAGACTCGAGGGACAGGGCCCTGAGAGGCTCGAGGGGGGAGGAGCCCTGAAAGACTTGAGAGGAGAAGCCCTGAGAGGCTTGAGAGGAGGTGGAGCCCTAAGAGGCTCGAGAGACGAAGCCCTGAGAGGCTGGAGGGGAGGAGGAGCCCTGGGAGACTCGAGAGACAAAGCCCTGAGGGGCTTGAGGGGTGGAGCCATCCCTGAGAGGCTCGAGGGGGGGAGGAGCCCTGAAAGACTTGATAGGAGAAGCCCTGAGAGGCTTGAGAGGGGGTGGAGCCCTGAGAGACTCGAGAGACGAAGCCCTGAGAGGCTTGAGGGGTGGAGCCATGAGAGGCTCGAGGGACGGAGCCCTGAGAGGCTCGAGGGGAGGAGGAGCCCTGAAAGACTTGAGAGGAGAAGCCCTGGGAGGCTTGAGAGGGGGAGGAGCCCTGAGAGACTTGAGAGACGAAGCCCTGAGAGGCTTGGGGGGAGGAGGAGCCCTGAAAGACTCGAGAGGAGAAGCCCCGAGAGGCTTGGAAGGAGGGGGAGCCCTGAAAGACTCGAGAGGAGGAGCCCTGGGAGGCTTGAGAGGCGGAGCCCCGGGGGGGCTCGAGGGGTAGAGCTCTGGGAGGCTCGAGAGGAGGAGCCCTGGGAGGCTCATGAGGCGGAGGCCGCGAGGGCTCTGAGGGGTGAGCAGAGGCTGGCAGAGCCGTGGAAGACTCGGGGAGCAGAGCAGAGGCTGGCAGAGTCGTGGAAGACTCAGAGAGTGGAGCAGAGGCTGGCAGAGTCGTGGAAGTCTCTGAGGGCGGAGCAGAGCCCGGCAGAGCTGTGGAAGAGTCTGAGGGCGGAGCAGAGCCCGGCAGAGCCGTGGAAGACTCTGAGGGCGGAGCAGAGGTCGGTAGAGCCGTGGAAGACTCTGTGGGCGGAGCAGAGCCATGGAAGACTCTGAGGGAACCTCTGCGGTCTTGAGCACAAGACGAGACTGGGGAGAAGGGGCCCTCTTCCTTCTCTTACGTCTTCGGCCAACAGGGGACGTGGCCATGGGGGCGGTCGAGGCTACAGGCGCTGGCTCTGGGGCGGTCGAGGCTACAGGCACTGGCTCGCTGACCGTGGCAGACATGGGCGCTGGCTCGCCGGCCGTGGCAGGCATGGGCGCTGGCTCGTTGGCCTTGGCAGACCTGGGCGCTGGCTCGCTGGCCGTGGCAGGCATGGGCGTTGACTCGCTGGCCGTGCCAGGTTTCGGGACTGAGGCCGAGTCAGGCTTCGGGACTGGGGCCGTGAAAGGCCTCGGGACCGGGGCCGTGACAGTCCTCGGGACCGGGGCCGTGACAGGCCTCGGGACCGGGGCCGTGACAGGCTTCGGGACTGGGGTCGTGACAGGCTTCGGGACTGGGGCCGTGTCAGGCTTCGGGACTGGGGCCGTGACAGGCTTCGGGACTGGGGCCGTGTCAGGCTTTGGGACTAGGGCCATGTCAGGCTTCGAGACGGGGGCCGTGGTAGGCTTCGAGACGGGGCCGTGGTAGGTTTCGAGACGGGGGCAGTGGTAGGATTCGAGACGGGGGCCGTGGCGTGGAGTGCTGGTTCAGTGTCTGCCTCCCCCACAGTAAACGAGGAACCAGCGTACAGTAGGGTGAGGTCAATAAACTGAGCCAGGTTGAGGGGGCAGCGACCACCAGGCATAACTGATGAGGTTGGCTCATTCAGCCCATATTGAAAAATGTCTTTCAGAGCCACCTCATCAAAATTCACCTGGTTAGCCAGGGCACAAAAGTCAGTTACATAAGCCTCCAAGGGTTGACTCCCCTGACGCAAAACCAAGAGTCGGGCCACTGGCTCCATAATGTCAAGGGCAAGGTTATGAGTTACACAACCGCTGCCTTGCATAAAAAACCCTTGGTCAGCGTCCGAAGAGCCATAAAACCTCTCCGGGGGTGGAGAGCTCATGGCGCTCGTGGATGCGTGGAGAGCATCAACGGGCTCAAGGGCAGACACAGGTGAAACAGGGTGAAATAAATCAGACATAGTACATACCTGCTGCCCCTGGGCCGCGAGCGCTTGGTCATGTCTCCAAATTGTAACTCCTCACGCCGAATGTGACGTGTACATCCGCTCTAGCGAGCTGTGCGAATCCTCTGCGTGATACATTGTGACTGTCTTCTGTATAGGTTGGTTATTCTGTAACCCGCACACACACAAGACGAGACAGTCACAATGTCAGAGTAAAATGCTTTATTGAACAAAGCAGTCAACAGTGCAAAACAGGGCAAATCCAGTGAAGAGTCGTCAAAGGGGAGCGTGAGGTCGGAGCCGGGGAATCAGAACAGAACAAAGGGGCAAATCCGGGAGAGAGTGGTCAACGAGAGCGGGAGGTCGAAGCTGGGGAATCGGGATAGGGCTCAGAACTAGACGGGACTAGCGGGATCAAAGACAAGGGAACTAGGGGAACACTAGCGCTGGCAAAGCAGAGGGGTAAACAAAACAATAACCAACAAGAGTGAGACGAATGTGCTGGGGTATTTATAGGGGAACAAACGAGTGGTGCAGGTGAAATGAATGACAGGTGATGGGACGAGTACAGGTGAAACTAATGTGGTGACTGAGAGCGGGCATGCCAGCCCGAGGAGGGAGACCTGCTAACGAGCATGAGAGCTCATAGGAGCAAAACGAGCATGCAAGCTCAAGGGAGCAAAACGAGCGTGCGAGCTCGAGGGAGCAGAACGAGCGTGGAAGCTCGAGGGAGCAAAACGAGCGTGCAAGCTCGAGGGAGCAAAACGAGCGTGGAAGCTCGAGGGAGCAAAACGAGCATGCGAGCTCGAGGGAGCAAAACGAGCGTGCAAGCTCGAGGGGGCGGAGCGAGGGAGCGGGGTTCGTGACATTATGACTAGAATTAAATAACATGACATTTCTACACTTGGCTACATTCTCACCTGCTAATAGTCATTATCCCTAATGACTTAATACATATTTTCACTTCTTTAACAACTTCTCTAAATAACACACTACCCAGGCTTGTTAACACCTGATATAAGAATTCAGGACTGAGTGAAACATCATTGCATGCTGATTTTGGCTCATTAAATGGGTTTTAAGGAATGCCAGCGTTGGCTCTTTGAGTTCTTGGTGCTGGTACAGGCTTTTTCCATCTCTGGTTCAGACATCCTAGGAGTCATACCAGTGTCAGGCTCAACACTCTGGACAAGATACTCTAGGAGCTCTGTCATTGCTAGATTCTACTCTCTCTGGTACAGAATCTAGTGGTTCCATGTTCTCTGAAATCAGTACCGGTTCACCTATAAAGGATTCAGTACCTGACACAGGGTTTTCATGGTTCACTTTCTCGGCCACTTGCAGGCTATGTGACCTCTTCTAACCCAACAAAATCAGGATCAGAATGTACAACCTCAACCTGCACATAAACAGATTTTCCCCTTGATTGTGGTGTTCTGGGAGAATGGGTTTCAGTCACCTTTGGCTCAGTAGCACAAGGGCGCAAGTCAACACCATTATTCTCTTTATAGGACAACCCTCAAGGGACTCAATGATATGTGTGGTACACTGCACATCTATGACCCTATACAGTAGGAATCCAAGGGACTGTGACGCAAGTATATCTGTTGATCCACATGAATAACAGGGCAATAGACCTTGTCATTCAAAGGGTCAAGTCTATAAGAAGCCTCATGTTCAGCATATTTCCTAGATTTTTCATGAGCTTCTTTCAATCTGACTTGGTGAATCACTAACCAATAATGTTTTCTGTCCACAATTTGCTCTTGACCTAGTAGTGCATCTACTGGAAGATGTGGGCGGACTCCAAACAGCAAGTAATGTGGTGAGTATCCAGTGGTTGCATGTAGTGTTACATTATAAGCATAAACCAACTCAGGAAGGTGTTCTGGCCAATGGTTTTTTATTTCAGGGGGAAGTGTACATAATAGATCATGGAGCATTATGTTAAAGTACTGGCACTGACCGTTGACATAAAGGCCGATAGGGTGTGGTGCAGGTTCTCTTTATAACAGTGTTTCTCAATCCTGACCTGGAGTACCACTAACTCTACACATTTTGGATGTCTCCCATATTTGACACACTCAATTCAGATCAAAGAGCATTCTACTAATGAGCTAATCATTAGAATTAGACGAGTTGGATAAAGAAGACTTTATGACTTGTAGTGTTGGTGGTACTCCAGGGTAGGATTACGAAACACTGCTTTTCACCATACATTTTACACAGCTCAGCAATAACGTTGTTTTCAACATTTCTACCCTGATCAGAATCCAATCGTTCAGGCCCACCACACTTCTTGAACCACACTTTCAGAAGGATCTTGGCAGTGGTATCTGCCCTCTGATCCTTAGTTGGAAACACCTGTATGAACTTTGTGAAAACATTGGTCACATTTATCATGTTTTCTTGGCCATCAGAGGCAGATTCAAGTACATTAAAATCTACTGCCACTACTTCAAGGGTCCAGGAAGCCAAAATGGCTTCATTGGAAGATATATCCTTGAATGTGGCAGCTTGGTTTAGATGCACCTTTGACACTTTTTGATCCACTGCTCCACATCATTATACATGCCAACTCAGAAGCATCGTTGCCTCAACAGGTTTAGCATGTACTCAATGCCATGATGTCCCATACTGTCATGAACAATTTCAAGGACCTGTTCTTTTAGATATGAAGGTAAGATCAACTGTTAACATTCACCAAAATGTTGGTCATTCACAATGCGATAAATCAAGCCATCCAGCTCTCTAACACACTTCGATATACCAGATCCCTCAAAAGTAGTGGGCTTTGGTTTAAGTTTCCAAAAAATCTGAGAGTAGGATCTTTCATTTAAAAATCTTTCAGTTCAGCTTGAGGGATACTGCCTTCCTCTACTCCACACTCAAAAGCACAAATCTGTCTAACCCTACAGCACTTTTCACCAGCCATCGCTAATTCAGGCTCTAAGGTGGTTCCTTTTTTATTATATTGCAGATGGCAATACAGTCATCATATTCTGCATCCTCAAAGTGGCAGGCTCCCCTGCTGATGGCTGACTAGAGAGGGCATCAGCAGCTGCATTATGCTATCCTAGGTGGTATTTAAAATTTAAAATATGAAAACAAAGACGGATATGTTATGGCAGGGAAGTCAGGAGAAGGCAGACGGGAGGTGTGGATCCAAATGCAGCTTTATTTATAAAATAATAATAATAATAAACACAGGAACAAATGAAAAGGTCCACGATGGGGAAAGAAACAAAGCACGGAAGAACACTGAAGGGCAACACAGGTTGGGAAAACATCCATCAACATACAACGATCGACAGTCACTAAACAAAGAACCAGGGTTAAAATACACAGACACAATGAAGACTGAACGAGACACAGGTGAGAACAATGATGAGTGCAGGCAGTGAGGGAGGCCGGGAATTGTGGGAATTGTAGTTTTTAGACAAGGACAGTGAACCACGGGGCGGACAACAAGGAAAATGTGACATGGAATGTGATCAGTGACGAGTGAAACAGAAAACACGGGGCAGACAACACAGGAACGTAACAGGATAATTGAGTGTTCCATCTTTGCTCAATTGCACAGATCTTGGCCGTTTTAGGTGGCACAGAAGATTGTTATCTGTCATAACCACAAAATTGGAACCCAGTATATGACCATAGAATTTTTCAGAGATAGTCCCTCTTGAGGGCCAGTAGCTCAAGCTTCATGCTACATGCTATTTCCATCATTCTTTTCTGATTTACGAAGTCTCCTACTGGCATAAGCTATGATTCTCCTACGCTCACCCTGCTGCTAGTTTAAGACAGCGCCCAGGCATTCACTGCTTGCATCAGTCTCCAATGTGAAAGGAAGATTGAAATATGCATACCCTAACACAGGAGCAGATGTAAGAATCTCCTTCAGCAGCTCAAATGCTGATTGGAACTCTGATAATGACAAAGCACTAAACTCTCTCTTTGTGGTGCCAAACTGCTTGATACACAAAATCACTAAATCATGGAGGGGGCCGGCAATTCTTGAAAAACCCTCAACGAACATTCTGTAGTAACTACAGAACCCTAAGAAAGAGCTTAATTCCTTAACTGTACTGGGCTTTTCCATTGCTTGACCTTGAACTTTACATGGATCACTACCAATACCACGAGCTGAGATCTGATGAAGAAAGTTAGTTCTTGCTGCAAGAAATTACACTTTTCAGGATTAAATTTGAGACCTGTTTCTTTTAGTCTGTTAAAGACTACTTCCAGTCTCTACAAATGTTCAGGTAAAGTGGGCGAGTACACATATGTCATCAAGGTACACTAGCATGATTTGAAAATTAGATTACCCGTGGAAACCTGCATAAGACATTGAAACGTCGAAGGTCCATTGCAAACCCCAAAGGGCATACAAGAATACTAAAAGTTCCCAAATGGAGATGTAAGTGTTGTCTTATGCCTGTATTGCTCATGGACAGCAACCTGATGATATCCACTTGCTAAATGGAAGAAAAGAACTTTGCTCCTTGCTGTGCATCAAAGCTTTCATCTAAACTAGGCAGTGGAAATGAGTCTCACTTGGTCTTTGCGTTCAGCTGCCTGTAATCAACAAAAAGCCTAAGACTGCCTAAGCGTAAGCACTACTGCTTTCTTGGATCACTAATTTCTTAAGGAGTTTTGTGATATGTTCTCTGACTTAAACTACCTGTACAGAGTAGGTGGGGTATGGGCCACCAGTACATCATCCCCAACATGACTCTCATGTTGCAATTGAGGGCAAAAATATCAGAGAAACTTCATCAATGAATTGATCTCAAATTTGCATTTGATAATTGCTTCAGGATAGAACTCAGAATTTGAGACAAAGTATGAGATTAAGCACGAACATCCTCACCTTCCATTTGTTTACAGCTAGAGATGGTTTGTAATAAAAAGCTTGAAAAGCTTCTCTCAGGTACACAAAGTGGTCACATTTGCTTCGCTTTGCTTCATTCCTCATCCGTAATCTGACCTCTAAGGCTGCACCCTTTAGGAGGGAGAGTGCAAGGACTAAAAAGTCCTTTTGAAAACATCAATGAACATTTCTCCCATCTTTGCTGAAATCACCACAAAATGGTTGGATGTGACACACACTTGGCACATATACATAAGACCTAGTTAGCTCTCTACTCAAATTGGTGATAGCTGCCATGGTCTCGTCATCCTTTCTGTTGAATTCTTGAATCTATCCCTGAACATCATGCATACTACTACCTGCACCATGTTTATCATCAGTGTTTTGTAATACTGGACTATCATTATCAGATTGTGACAATTTGGAATGTTAAAATTATCTTAGTTCAACTCAGTAAAAAATGGTGTCAGTTCACTGGTGGGGAAAAAGAAAAAGAAAATGTCACATTTACTGGCCATGTCCAATTAATGACTAGAGTTAAAATACATAAAATTTATCCACTTGGCTACACAAATGAATTAAATTTATTAGTATTCACTAACCTTTCATTTAATTGGTACCTCATGTCACTAATAAGTAACCTGTCAACTATTTTGTTCACAATATTTTTGAATAATTTCTGTACAATTTGCTTAAAACCATCCACAACACAAATGGCCTCCATAGATTCTCATTAGAAAAATGTAAAAGCTTATCTGATGTAAATGATGGACAGAAACAGTTGCTAGGATTGGCCAGTCTCTTTTTAAGGTAGGGCTTAGCAAAGGTTTAATTCGAGTAATTAATCATATCCCGCTTTCTGTGCTTTGAGCACTATGTCTACTATGTATAAAAAGTCAATACAACTCTGATGAGTTTAGACTTGAACATGGGTTTGCAGTGAAATGTATGGGATTTATCACAAAGGATTGTTATTTTCAATGTTATTTACTCTAAGCATGATGCCAAGTAATTTAACAGCTTAACGGCAATAGATCTGTTTGTTTAATCAGTGGCGAAATAATCGTCGAAAGGGATCTTTCAACACTTTGTGTGATTACGTAATCGTGGACCATTTGGTTGTTATTAGCTACCAACCAGCCTTTAAACAAATTACTTCTGCCTCCTCCACAAGTTTGTTGTGTTTTGTTTCTCATAGACTTCTTTAATCTTGTTGCAACTGGCCACATGTAATTTTTCCTTAAGTGGACCCAAATGTGGCTTGGCACTTGACAAAACTGATACATAAAGAATAATCAGAAAAAAATGAATTGACAAATGAATGTAATGCTGCTATGGAAGCTATGAATGAAGACTATTTCTAAATGTGTTAAATATTCCTTGTGGCACTGGGTAAATATGACTCGTTTTGTCTCTGGAAAACAATAAGATCATTTACAGCCAATAAGGACTGTCAGATTTGAATTACACACACTTACCTTTGAAGGAGCTGTGAATGTTTGTTTGAAGTCAAATGAATCATTTCAGTCTGTGATGGTAAATTGACTTATGGGAAAAACAGACAATATGTGTGACAGATGATTTTGTTTCATGTGGTTTGATATTTTGTGGTTGAGCCACATCGGTCAGACACAACATGGAAAGTCATGTGTTGTTCCAGGTAGAATTTCCCCTATAGACCAATCTTAGACTGGCTTTACCAACCCATAGACATTGTACAAGCAACCACAAAGCCATTTCTCAAACGAGCTGAACGGCAACAACACTTGTCTGCATGTGCTGGTCCAGAAATGGACAGACAGTCTTGTGTGGTTTGAAGTGAATCATATAGTCAACATCAGGACTCTGGTATGTATATGAGAAAGCTGGGAACTGTTAGAACCTGATAAACAAGTACCCGAACAGCAGTGCCTTACTAATGTTGAACAAAAAGAATTGAGTGCAAAAAAACTAAACATGTTTTACAGTGGTCTTTCATCGTGAACAATATTGTCACAAACACATTTCCATGAAGGGATGGTTTTCTTTATGGAAATAAGAATTTTGCAAGTTCTTGAACTGTGAAATTATACTATAGAACTAGATTTTTCACTTTTTCTAGAAATAATGTGAGTGGTGCTTGTCTGTACAAAGGTCACAACCATCCTAAGGTGGTTTCCAGGGCATTGGTAGTGCTACAATATGTGGTTGCTAAGGTGTTCAGAGTGGTTTTTAACATCTTGCGGTGCGGATGCTAGGGTGTTCTGGTTGGTTACTAGAGTGTTGCTAGGTGGTTTCTAGGGTGGTGCTTACTGGCCCAAGACAAAATAGCCCACCCTCATGTTTTGATCTCTAGATATGGCTTGAGTCCATTCTTCAATGGAAGTCTACGGGATGTTGTCCGTTTTATCGTTCACTATTTGAAAATCATTCTAAACTTAAAGAAGCTACACAAATTTAGACATAATTCTTGTCCGTAGTACAAAAATGATGAGATGAGTTACACTGTGAAGTATAATACTTAGGGATAGGGTTTGGTTTCGAAACACCTAAATACCACTTAAATGAGCAATAGTAACAGTAGTTGGCATCACCAATGACAGGTTACTCAAATACTCCCTCCATTTTCTATTGTTTAGACGCACGGATAGTCCCACCACAAAATCACACCATTAGTGACATTTGGTGTGTAGACGTAGCAGAAGTTCATATTGGCAAGGCAGCTCTTTTTTTAATATAGTGCACAGAGCCAAACATGTTTACAATATTTATGTCAATCCCATTTAACCAGAGTGATCTAATGAAAATTATGTGAATGTGGTAACATTTTTGCTAAATGATATTACGTGGCTCCTTAAATGTATCGCGGCAGTTCTGAGGTAAAATATCCATCGAGTGGTGCTAAAAGCTAGTTCTCCCAAACAGATGAGATTTTTATGGTTAATGCTCTGTCGAGTTATAAATGAATAGCCTACCTTAAACTTAACCAACCGATAGGGTCATAAAAAGCAAATGTCAGGATGATAAACTTTCTGCTGTCATTCTAATGTTATTGTTGAGCTGCACAACTGGCCATAGTTGGCTTTATAAATGCCTTTATATGTTAATCTGTGATAGGAGAATGTTTTTAACCAAAAAAAAAAAAATGAAATAAGCTTTCAAATTTTAAAATGACAGATGTATTGAAAGATGGCATCCTTATTTTGATCAGAACACTTCAAGAGGATCTGTAAGAGTAATTCTTCTATGGATTTGTTCTCCTTTTTATTGATCAGATGGGAATGACACCTCCTGAATAGTTGATGTATCTCAATGCAGCAATAGCCAAGTGCTTAAGAGGTTTAGATGACAACTGCAGAAGCTCTAAGCATGTGTGTGAACTCTCATGGGTTTGGCCCACCCACAAGCTGAGTCCCTAGTTCATTTGATCAATGAGGGGGCAAATGTTAAGACCATCAGTGACATGGACAGTCTGTTCTCTAGGAAGTTAATCCACTTCAAAACTGCATTGAATAACTCACCCAAAATAGCTTTAATTAGTCCTTTAATCAGCTTATATATGATATATTTTAATTTCCCATATGGAAGTTTAGAGGTATGAAATGTTCCGTAGATTACATCCACTCAAGCAGTGGACAAGGGATTATTTGGATACAATTGTCAAGGCAATGGCTCCAACATATGTTCTCAGAAATGTCCAGAGAGAATGCAAACATGTTTTTTCCCTACTGTGTTCCTTGTAATAGTCACAGTGCAAAGTTATTGGCTAGATAGTCAACCTGAAATGTTTAATTGAGCTAAAAGGATTACGTTTCTTTACATTGTTTAATGGCTGAGCCAGTGTTTTGATTATCTGCACCTCAGATTTAAACTTGGATAATATACCTTGGTAAAGATCCAGGGGCCAAACAAAGGAAACTCATTACTTACAAGGCTCAAATTATGAAATTTCTGCTACTTCTGTAACCCTTAATTATCCAGAGAAAACCAAGGTGTAGACAGGTTTTCTTTGTTTGGACTAAGACATAAATTGATGCATTCACAATGTGGACCATTAGTGATTTATCTGTTAAAGTTCCAGAGGCTAAGACTAAGATATCTCAAGACTGGAAGAAACTACTATTCTGATACCTCAGAGAATTTGTGCTCTCAGCGTGAGCTGCGAGTGGCTGCAGCCAGCACTAAGGACAAAAGGTCAAACAAAGAAAACCAGACTTGAATGTGATGAAAACAACAGCTTCATTGTGCATCATTATTCCTTATCAGGACCCCTTCTCATTTGTTGTTTCCACCCCCACTTTGTGTTTTTCATATGGTAACTAATCTAGAAGGAAACAATGAATTGAAAGATTCTTCACTTGTAAAAGAGGTGATTTGAAATAGGTGATTTGTAATTGAAAACACACATTGAGTTACAGAGGCTGAGCTACCAGAGGAGGTCAAAGAAAGACCCAATAAACAAAGATTTGAATTGCGAAAGAGACAAACTAGACTCTCCGTGACATCTGACTAAATACTCTCATTGTTTTTCTCCCCAAAAA
Organism: Xyrauchen texanus; assembly: GCF_025860055.1. Lineage (NCBI taxonomy): Eukaryota > Metazoa > Chordata > Actinopteri > Cypriniformes > Catostomidae > Xyrauchen > Xyrauchen texanus. The sequence goes on from NC_068324.1 coordinate 18,545,145, forward strand.
CAAGTATCATATAACTGACGAAGGGGAAGAACGGAGGAGAGAGACGTCTGCCAAGGCCAGACCTGCTGCCTTTACTTCCCCACAAAAAAAGAGCTTCAGAAACAATCCATCCAGTATTACGGAAATGTATCTTTGAAAAAATGTTTATCTCTCAGAAAATGTGGTTTGGAAGCATCTCCATTTTTCAAAAGCTATGAATGGTTTAAGACCTCCTCCAAGGAAGGTTTATGCCCCTTTACTCGAAGTTAGATAATAGTGTAAGTCACAACGTTTGGATTTTAGGTGTTGGGTGAATCGGTTACACGTTCCAGTACAGACATAACAGGACATGGATTCTGAGCTTCAAGTTCAGTAAATGTTGGTTCCATATTTTGTACATTCACATATACCTTTTCCTCTGATGCTTATTGACGTGAACTGAAATATAGGTGATAATACTTGTGGTTTTTATTACTTACAAAAGTGCTATGTACATGAAAGAAACTGTTGAACAAATCTTTCGGTTTGCTGAGAATTGGTCTGCTAAATGCGTACTGTACTTAGCTGTGCAGCAGCAGTGGAAACAGAACTAGTCCACCAAGTCCAAACCTATTTACTGGTCACCTCCACTGTAAAACTATTCTGAGAGTTGTCATGATAATGTATTCATTTAAGTTACCACAGCTTAAAAAAAACACTATAGTTACTGCATAAAAATGCACTAACAACCACCAAGAACACATTAGAAGCTGCATAGAAACGCTGTAGCAACCACTCACAACAGTTTAGCAACAACCGATTACAGCAACTGCATAGCAATGCCCTAGTAACTTCCCAAAACACCCTGGCAACACCAATGAAACCAATTATAACACCTTAGCAAATACTGAAACAAGTTGTCAGGCCAGCTCCAACATCATTGTGCACCACTCACTCAATTTCTCCATAAAATTAAAAAAAATATTTGCTAATGGCCAATACTGACAACTTATTTCATTAATATATGGCCATTACAAAAAACAACAACTTTGAGACCAGTTTCTTATCTAATGACAACTTTTGAGCCATTTTACTGACTATTTCTTTGGACTCTGTCCTGTGTTTGGTTTTTTGGTCTCCAAACATCCCATTGAAATGCAAGAAGGGTCAGATTTTGAAGGCTTGGCAAACCAATGGGTCAGCTATTCCCCACCTCTCAAACGGATCACCATTGTAACGTTGGTCTATTTGCCCTAGTATATGCTGGAACTCATTCTGAAAGGAAGTTCACAGTGGGTCATTTTGGCTTGCTAAGATGAAAGCAGCTTCCATTTTTAATGAGGAGTAACCTAAAAGGTCCATTTTACTCACAGCTATGGAGGCTGGCAGTGTCTTACGCCTGTCCGCTCTCATGTAAAAATCCCCTGAGCTGTTGGAGGACCCTACTCCATGTAACCCTATCCCCCAAATTGCACCATGTGGCCCCCTACATCATACACAACTTGAGTTAAAGGAGTTCAGTGCACAAAAAGGGGCCTTTCATCCTGGCTACGCAGTCCCATACTCATTTGGAGATCAATGTGTCACTTTATGGAATGGATGTCCTGCATGATCCAGTGTTAAAAAAAATGTGTTCGATCCCACGTCTCACAAGGGGAGCCAAAACACATTCAGTTTTCATGTGTGAAACACTTGAAGAAACTTAAGTGTTTTGCAACTACTTAATGTGATGAATTATTGATTGCATGATGCATCAGACATGACTATGAGTTGCATATTTTATATAACAACTCATAAATGTGGAATTTTCTCTGACCTTCCCTATGAATGCAATATATTTTTTCTTGAGTAAGAGACAAAATCATTATCTCAAATTATTAATTTATCAAGTTAAGGTGGGCATAAAAGGCAACCAAAAATAAAAATATCATTTAAATACATCAGTGATGTAACATTCATACATTTTATAAGTGTTGCATGCTAAACCAAGGATCTCTATTACTATTGCTCGTACTTACGGTTATTGATTTAAACATACCCCTAAAACTTTTGACTTGGGCCAGTAAGCACCTATCCCGAACACACACCCTAGCACCAGCTTTTTTAGCAACATGCTGTAATCCACTCAGAAGCAACCGAATAGCAATCTGTATGAGGGACCATAAACGGACCTTTTCTGCCAAAGTTAAGCTGATGTGTTGCTTAGCCTGATCTTAACCTTAATCTAACTTACACTACAACTTAATCTAACTCACACTCACACTAACAAGCAACACGATTAGCTAACCTGATTCTACATTAGTTGTCAGGGTAATTATAGTTTTTACCCATTTTATTTTCAATATGTCTGTTTAATTTAATTTAGTTTTCATTAGTTCTCAATATGTGACTGTTTTAGTTGGTGCTGTGGGAGCTCCACCCTTTACTATAACATCAATTTGATTTGCTGGTGGCCCTTGCAGCCCTGGCCTATGCTTGCATCATCGTGGGCATATAAGACATCTCTTGTGCTCTGAAACCCGAAACCAATGCTTTGCTGCTCTAATCTGCACCTGGTGAGTGAGTAGAACTCCTTGTGAGCTTCTGCAAAATGTGGATCCTTTAAACACTTCCGTGTTATTGGATGATTTGTATTGCGTTTTCTTTCAGTGAAAAGAAACTAAAAGAGACGTTTGCTTAGTGACGTCTTTTTAAAGACAAAGTTTTTGCACATGTTTCCACATGAAAACGAGTAATATATTCCTCTTTCTGATGGGCATACAGTGCTGTTTTCTAAAAAGTGTTTGTTGAGACTGATTGCGTTCAGTGTGAGTGTATGAAACTCAATGCTTGGCTCTTCGCTCACTTTCAGGAAATCCCAAGGGACTGTATGAGTGAGATGTGAGAGGATGGGATATAGATCGCTGATTTTAGGATGGTTTGTCGCCTGCTCAACCCTTGCATGCCTCCTCTCTTCCGTATCAAGCATGGTATTCCAAGTATGGAATTGACGATCTGTGATTGGTGCGACCATATTTCCCCCCAGGAATTCTCTGGTGCGAGTCATGTCTGGTATTGATATGTGTGATGCATGTCCCTGGCCATCTGAAAAGCACAGCAGACATACTCTTGTGTCCACCCTCAGTCATTTCTGAGGATTTTGGGGGTAGTCGGGGGAAGCCGAGGTGGACCTGTTTACCTCCCCCGAGATCACACATTGTCACCATTGCTCCATTACACAAGCTCTGCTAGGTTTGGACACTTTAGCTCACAGATGGCCACAGATAGCTCTCTGTCCACTTGCACCATCAGGTAATATGCAAGATACAGGAAGACTATTAAACAGTGATACTGTTTGTGCCAAAATGGCCCAATAGCCACTGGTATTTGGAGGTGGTTTGAATGCTCCCCCATTTGAAATTCCTTTTAGGATATATCTACTTTTGCAAGGTTGAGGCATCCCTAACCAGACATGTGAAGACTGCATGTCTGGCCTTTGAATAGGGTCGTCTGACGAAATAGGGTTGTCGCAAACGGTGCTAGGCACCATGTTACAGGCCAGAGACCTTTCAAAGAGGTGGCTATATGCCTTAACCCTTGTGAGTCAATAAAAAAAAAGTTACTCAGAGGTCCTTAGAGGACAAAAATGTCCAAATCAATAAACTGCAAAAATAATATTATATATTAATATTATTTTCCTCTTTCAATTTGTTAATTGTTTTAACCAACATCAGTCCTGATATTAACTACCAAATAGTCATTGATTTTGAGGATTTTAACCCTTTAAATGCCAGTTTGTTTATACAATGCCAATGTTGTTTTTATCAAATCAAATCAAATCAAATCAAATCACTTTATTGTCACACTACCATGTACACAAGTGCAACAGTAGGTGAAATTCTTATGTGCAGTTCCGAGCAACATAACAGTCATGACAGTGACGAGACATACACCAATTACAATAAACAACATACTTACACAACACAATTTACATATCAAATGTACACATAATTATATACAATGTACAGTAAACAATACACACAATATAGAATACACAATATAGAATACAATAAGTAAGGAGTATATGAAATATATATATATATATATATATATATATATATATATATATATATATGAAGTAGTATATTGAGCCAATGTTGTTTTTATGGAGAAAAAAAGCACAAAAAATGAATTATTTTCTATATACTAAATGCTAAGGAATTTGTTTCTTATTTTTGGGATTATTACAGTCAGGGATATGTCAGTGATCAGCAACAACATTGATTCTGATGCATTATTATTCTTTGTGCAATGTCAGATAAAAAAAATTTTTTTAAATATAATTTTCCACTTTCACCGACACACACACACACACACAAACACACACACACATGCATCATTTATTGAGTTATCTATAATACAGCAAACAGAATATAGGAAAAAAGCATGTATTTGCTCCTTAGGCTAAACATGAGCAACATTTTGCCATCTGGTGGAATTATTTTTTATTTTGAAGCCAGTGCTCCGGAATGAAAACACATTATCATGGAATTCATGATTTTATGCTTTAATGGCACTGGGATCAAATACTGCAGTTTACAGTAATGGGATTCAATGGGGACTTTTTTTTTGTCCTGAAGGTCCTGAGTGTAACTTTTTTGTGTACACAGTGTACTATAGATGTATAATAGCTGAGGCTGAAATATCAAAATTCCCCCAAAAATGAACACCTTTGGCAAAATTTATGATGTTGACATTAACACAGCCAAAATGATTGAAAAAATGAAAAAGATAAAAATGTCCGAAGGTCACACAAGGGTTAAAATTATGACTTTTTGCACACTGATATTTTTCCTGGGGTGAGGACTCAATGCATTGCCCTGTGCAGATGATACTTTACTTTTTGCAAGAGTGTTTGGATGCAGGACTCGTTCAAAGTATACAGTACATTGCTGCTATAGCTGCCACTCATGACTTCATTGAGGGCTTGTCTGTTACGGTTCGTGACTTCGGGTGTTTTTTCTCTTTCGCTTTCTTACTCTTGCTCTTCCTCGCTCACTCACGCCCTCGGCTTTCTCTCCAAGCGAAACTCACAAGTTTCTTTTACGTTTGCCTTTGAGCGCCTCTGCTCATCTGAGCAGACACTAATTGAACGGAGTACAAAAAAGACACTGAAGCACAGCATGAGGAGGAGAAAATAAGTTTACCAGTCCAGCAATAATACCCTTTTTCTTTTGGTTAGGGTTAAAAAAAGGGTTCAGTTGTTTCTATTGTGTCACCACCAAGTTACATTAGAGAATTTCAGGTATTTCAATAGTTTGTTTAGTTTTACATTATGTTAAGTTACTTGTTAGTGTTATGTTGGCTTTCTTCTTTAATTTTCATTATGATGTGTGTTTTCCCTTTGGAGTGGTTTCTTCTTATTCTTAATCTTAATCTTATTCTTATAATGAGTTGTTTAATAAACATGGATTTGTTTCTGTATCAAAGTTGCACACATCCTTTTTATGTTGCCTTCCCCTTTTGCATAACTTTTTCAAACTAATAGGGGTTTGTAACATTGTCTTTAGGCAAACACCCTCTGGTCAGTAAATTGTTGCATGTTGCGAGGCGGCAAATACACTCTTGCCCTGTTACCGTCCCATCTTGGACTTAGCGTTGGTTTTCAATTCTCTTATGGGTGCCCCGTTTAAGCCATTGGGGAGGTAAAATCATGCACACTCTCTTTGAAGACTGTGCTGCTATTGACTTAGGCATCTTTCAAACGTGTAGGAGAACTTCAGGCATTTTTGGTCAGTGACTGATTAGATTTCAGACCAGGCCTGTCCAAGGCCATTCTCAAGCCCAGAGAGGGATATGTGCCCAAAGTGCTGGCAATGCCCTTTAGGGCTCAGGTTGTTACCCTGCATGTGTACTCTCCTCCTCCCTTTGAGTTGGACGAGGCTAAGAGACTGCACATGTGCTGCCCTGTGAGGGCATTGTGCACGTACATTGACCTAACATGTCAATTCAGGGTGTCTGAACAACTCTTTGTTTGCTTTGGAGGTCGTTCACAGTGTTTGGCCATCTCCAAGCAAAGAACTGATGCCATTACACTTGCTGATTATTCGCAAGTCAGACAGTGTCCCATCAGTGTTGAGGTTCATTTCAGCAGGAGTATGGCCTCCTCCTAGGCATGGGAAAAGTGTGTGTCATTAGACGACATACAGTATGTCTGGCTGCAGGTTGGGCTTCCGCTTACTCCTTTACTAGGTTTTACAACCTGCATGTATCTTCCCTCTCTTCCTAGATTTTCACTGAGAAAGAGTCCAATGTTCAAAAGTGTTATCTAGTACAGTTCTGGGACATGCTGTTCCTAGGCAGGGTAAAACGGAGATGACAATGTCCTGGCAAAGAATTTGAACGACTCAATTAAGCAGTAAATAAAAATTGGTGCCATGCCCCCACTTCCCAAGTTTTCCCTTAGCATTTAAGTTAAGATGATTATCAAGTGGTGTATGTTTGGACATTTCGAAATAGCACCAGTCTGTACATGTTTTTATTTGTGAAAATGCCACCGTGATTTTAGCTATATTACTTGGATTGTGTTTTCTGAGAAGCATAAGAATGCAGCCGAATCATTTGAGCAATTGGACTAACAGGAACGCTAGTCTATTTTCCAATAAAACTGTGAATAAATCCTTTGATTAATGGGAAGAGCTCCCCATTTCCCAGGACAAACAGCTTTTGTTTGTCTCATATATTCTCAGAGGCAAAAGGGACTTTATTGAAAAATGGCTGTGGTGTTTTTCTGAAAGATCAGTGGGACTCATTAAAGAAGTCATTATAAAACTAGAAAATAGCATATGACACACACTGCAGTGCAGACAGATGACCTATTTATGGGTGAATTAAAGTGAATCTATAAAACATATAAAAGGACTTTTCATGGATTGCAACTCAACAATTGCTAAATACATGAAAGTGGGGGAAAATATTAACTAACCATGTTCCAATTCGACATAATTGGGGAGAGCGAAACGTCAGAGTGAAAAGTCTCTAGACATATGACTCTCAAATGAGCCTGACTTTCTCTGTGCCTATTTAAAGAGATAGTTCAACCCAAATATCATAAATTACTCACCCTTATGGAAGCAGGCCTCTTTCAACATTCACTTGCATTGTTTGGAAATAAAGATCCATGAAAATGAATGGTAACCGAGGCTAACATCATGCTTAAGCCTTTTTTTATGAAGATTTTAGGGCTAGTTTGCTTAGTTGGGGTAAATTACATGTATTGAAGAGAAAACCAGCAGGGGATAACTTTGAAAAGGTTATTCGGTCTGCCTTGGCATGCATTAGGAATTTTTTTGTTGCCAAGCAAAGTTGAACTAAACAAAGTACAACATACCAATGTGTATGATTTGCTTTTCTTGTATTTGATCATCATGAATATGCTTACCGGTACTTCTATTGAATCACATAAACAAGAGTAATGGAATTATACATTTGGCAATGTAATGCATAAATGCTGATTTCTCTTTCTCAGATAAAACCATGTTCAGCTTCCCCTGGGCCCCTCTGTATTTTGACTCATTGGGATAAAAAAAGGGATGCTTTTATTTCGATTTCATGAAAGCAATACCTTTTGGGGTTTTATTCTGACAGCCGTTTACAAAAAAGAAAAATGAAAAACAGTGGTTGATGGGTCTGTTAATATATAAAAAAAGAATAAAACAGGACTTTCTCCGCTGCTCTACTCTTTATATACCAACAACTGCACTTCTAAGGACCCCTCCATTAAGCTCTTAAAGTTTGCAGATGATCATGGCCTCATTAGAAACAACAACAGACAGGAGGTGGAATGTCTGGTGTCATGGTGCAGTACTAACAACCTAGAACCAAACACTGTAAAGACAGTGGAGATGATTGTAGACTTTAGAAGATCACCCCCACCCTCACCCCCCATAGTCATCAACAGATAACATGTTGTAGTCAATAAATGGGACAATAACACTCTCTACACCACTAAGAAAGCACAGTAAAGGATGTACTTCTAAGAAAGTTCAGAAAACCAGAAATTTAAATAACAGAGGACTCTTTACATCCTTCCCACTGTATTTCCCAGCCCCTTCCATCAGGAAGGAGATTCAGGTCCATTAGAACAAAAACAACAAGACACAAGAACAGTTTTTTCCTTGAGCATATTTATGTTTGTACTTATAAGTAAGTTTGTATATCTTTAATGCATGTCCTCTGTCTGCAACTTCCAGGTCAAATTCCTTGTAAGAGTAATCTTTCTTTACTAATAAAAAAATATTCTTATTCTGATACTGAAATACGGTAGAAGCTAATGTTAAATGAAATCACAAACAGGGCATTAGCCTACCTACATTCCTCAACACATACTTAACACATGCTTATATCATTCACACCACCCTATGCACTTAAGTTCTTGCTTAAAGCACTCAAAGCATCTTATGCATTTAACGCGTGCTTAACACACACAGTATTTTATGCATTTAACAGATGCTTAAATCACTCAAAGCATTTTATGCATTTAACACATGCTTAAATCACTCAAAGCATTTTATGCATTTCTAACCAGGCTTTAAGGAACTGTTCTGTTAACTAATAGTTAAACAATAAAATTCTCGTTACACATAGTTTTACATATAACACGTAGGGTTGGGCAAAATACCGGTAGACATGATAAACAGGTTGAAATTTGGCAAATGATATACATTTTGGATTATCATCTGTATCGCAGAAAATGTACACTTCTACTACCAACCCTGGAGTTCAAATCAGGTCGTGCTGAGTGACTCCAGCCGGGTCTCCTTAGCAACCAAATTGGTCTGGTTGCTAGGGAGGGTAGAGCCACATGGGGTAACCTCCTCGTGGTTGCTATAATGTGGTTCTCTCTCTCGGTGGGGCATGTGGTGAGTTGTGCATGTATGCCACAGAGAATAGTGTGGGCCTCCACACGAGCTACGTCTCTGTGGTAATGTGCTCAACAAGCCACGTGATAAGATGCACAGATTGACGTCTCAGAAATGGAGGCAACTGAGATTTGTCCTCCACCAGCCAGATTGAGTCACTATGTGACCACAAGGACTTAGAGCGCATTGGGAATTGGGCATTCCAAATTGAGAAGAAAAGGGGAGAAAATTAAAAATAAATTAAGAAAATGAAATGTGCACTTCTATTCACATAAACAAACCAGCTTTGCTTTCAGATATGCAACTATTGTTTACAGAGATGAACTAACTTAAACTAATAAGAGCCTAATGAAGTGCTTTATAATTATAATACTAGCCAACAACATCAGACTGAAATGTGTAATTTAGCATTTAAAAGGGGTTGATTACCCACATCCTTCCCAATGCTGTGATGGGGTGAACTGTCCCCCCAATCATTCAACTGTCCTTGTTTATATATATTTTTAGGAAAGAATATTGCATGAGATACCTTGCAATTACAAAAAAACTGAAGTCCCCTCTCCATTGTATGAGTTGGTATCGACCAATTATTGTGCAGTCCCCTATTGAGTAGACAGCTGTATCAATTGGTACTTGTTAATTTTCTCAGCAGATAAGAATTGTAATTTTCTGAAAAGGTTAATGTTTCTGAATGAAATCTTTGCCTGCATGTTTGATATGATAGACAGTGTTTAAACATTTAGGAGTATCCTTTGAATATGATTTTCTATTCATCTGTGCATTAACCCTCTGGGGTCGCCAGTGCGTCCTGCTTCTACTTTTATTTGTGTACACTCACAATAACAAAAAAACCTTGTGCTTTTGTAAAATAAAGAAAATAAAAAGGGTGAGCTTTCAGCAGTCTCTGTGTTTGCGAGCATATATCTGAAACACATCACAAAAATGAACTGAAACTGCGAATACTTATCACACAAACATGAACCATATGTCGAAAGAAAGCATAAAATGTCTACTTTTAAATAAAACAATTCTAATTTAAAACAAATATTCTCCTGCAATTTAATCGGTATGAAACAAAGCAATGTACAGTTTCTCCTGGCTCAGCTAATTATCTCTAATATGATCATACCCGTGGGCAGAGGGCACTATTCATACAGTAATGTGCTGAGATGATCAAATAAAATGGTAAACGTCCCCGACTGTGCCTTAAAAACTAAGTTCATTAACTTTTCTGCGTGTTTAAAAGACAGCACAATACACAAGTGAGAAAACTCCAGGATAGTGATGAAGAGTTAAAATGTTCCACAGAAGAAGAGTGGGACTCTGATGAACGTTTGTATTTTGAAGAGAGACTTGATCCAGCCGAGGATACAATTTCGGTCATTTAGTTTTCATTAGCTGACATGCTATTTTATATAAACATACATATTTTACTAGTGGGACTGTTTCCAGACTTGCCAGCCTGGATTCAGAGTATTGAAATTTGAAATATGCAAGATAGAGTTACATTTAAATGTAAATATGATATGTAATGTGATATAAAAATAATATGAATGTTTAGATTATATTTTAACTAGTGTTTATGCTGCTTCATTATCATCAACAAAGCTTGTGCTTGCAAATATGTGTTCAGGTTAAATGAGTAAAATGCACTTTAAATATACTCATATTAGAAAATCAGCATATCATAATGATTTCTGAAGGATCATGTGACACTGAAGACTGCAGTAATGATGCTGAAAATTCAGCTTTATTCACAAATTGCATTTTACAATATATTAAAATAGAAAACTGTTCTTTTAAATTGTAAAAAATAGTTCACAATATCAATGGTTTTTTTACTGTATTTTGGATCAAATAAATGCAGTCTTGGTGAGCAGAAGAGACTTCATTTAAATGGTAGTGTAGGTCTAAAATTAAGTAAAGTCTTTATTTAAAGAAAATGTATAGTCAGATTACTTCTTTTAAATTAAAACTTGATTTTGATCATTAAGTCTCCTCACATTCATTCTCTTTCTGTCACATTCCTCATTGATAGGCCCAGGGGAGGGGTCTTTTGTCTCCTCAGGTGTGAATTACTATCAGTATTCATGATCATTCACACCTCCTCGCATATGACTTAACACTAAAAGTGTCTTACAAAAGTTGAATTACTATATTGTTTTGTATGAATGAGTGATGAATTAAGCAACTGAAAAAAGCACAAATGTCAAGGCATATCAAAACTTTTCCAGGGCCCAAAACACCCTCAGACAAAACATCTCGAGGGTACCTTAAACTGAGCTGTTATTATGCACTGCATAATGTGTTGAACTGAAACAATATTTTGATCATAAATGCTTGGGAACTCTTAATGTAGTACTGAATGAACAAAAATGCACAAACACGTTACAAGTACAAGGATGTGCTGATGACAATCATGTTAATGATGGACTCCAGCTATATTTACAGCATAAGGATATGCTTGCATTATTTTCCATTGTCAGTACTAACTTTAAATGGCTGGTAAAATTGGGTAAAAAAAAGTTAGTTCCGTACTCTGCTCTCAACCAAGGTGCAGAAAATGCCAAAGATCTGCTGTGGAGGCACTCTGGATATCACATGACAGGGTGAGTTAGACAAACAATAGTAAGACAATGCATCTGCAGGCTAATGAGACATTACACTTGATTTTAGGACAGCATATTCTGCACTGCCAATAATCTTTGATACATCCTGTGTATTTATGAATGGTCTAAAATATGAGCTATTTGAGTTGTATTAAATTGAAAAATTACAGTTTCATGTTATGATTATTATACAACTCTTCTTTTGAACAGAAGAACGTATTTTGAAGAGTTTGACTTGTGTTACAGGGATAGCTCACCCAAAAATGTAAACTGTCTCTCTCTTTTACTCACCCTCATGCCATCCCAAATGTATTTGACTTCCTTTCCTCTGCAGAACACCAATTTTGATTTTTAGAAGAATATTTCAGCTGTGTAGGTTCACACGATGCAAGTGAATGTACTGAAACATCTATACATCTAATGGTACAAATCAACCAAATACATTTATGTTTGAGATGAGAACATAATTATATTGTGTAAAGTCCAAGCAAGGGCACAGCAGCCACACTGGATGTGAGGGACACATCCCCCGCACTCTTTAAAAAGGTGATTTTTATCCCCTGCACATTTTCAAGCTAAAACCATACGGAGTCCAAATGGTGGATCTGTATACAGTATTCTTTGTGTTTTGTTATTTTGGGCTGATTGAGCAACCATCCAGCCAATCACAGGTGATTTTCATGATTTCCAGAATTTTAAGCTACCGGTAATGTATTGTATAAATGACATGAATGGCGCGTTTGTGTGTCATTCCGTTGAACTCCATGTCTGAGCATCACTGAGGATCTGCACTGCGGAAGTCAACCAGCTCCTGTCCTGAAGAGTGCATGAAGCACTCTGATGCACGCGCTGTCAGCAGAGGATTGCGCCAAACTCCCACGAAAATATAAACTAACAAGTTTAAACTTTGATAGTGAACGCAAAGCACTCCGTTTTCACTTTAAACGATCGTGTAATGGCACATTTTCCTGGTTCATACACATTGTGTTAATGACATGAACTGACAAAGAGGAGATGACACATGCTAATTCCCAAATCTTAAAGCTTTCACTTCCTGACAAATAAGGGCTTGTGGGTTTAATCAGGGCTTTAAAATAATGTGAAGGCGAAGAAATTAGGAAAGAAATATTTTATTTTTGCATATAATAAATATATATAAAATATATATTTTATTATAAAATATACAAGTTCAAAAAACAAGTTTAAATTTAAAATTGACCAAAACTCAAATTGACCAAAAAGCAGACATATTTAAATTTAGAAATATTTTGATACTTATTTTATTTTTAAATGTCATTCATACGTTTCTAAAGCCTTGAAATTAAATAATAGTTTATCACTATTTTGTTATTTGATTTATATATTTGAAGAAAAATTTGTAAAAATTACTTAAGGTGTATAAAGCAAACAAGAAGAAAAAAAGCACACCTTAAAAAATATGACAATTTATATGACAATAAATCATAAAAGCCCTTAATGAGACAATTGTCACAGCCCTAAAACAGACATGGTGCTACATAAAACAACATAGAACAAACACAGAACCACATGAGACTACACAGACTAAATAACATACTTATATAAAGTGCATGTGTAAACGTGTGCAAAAAGTATGGGACAGTACAATAAATTACAAAAAATTTTACAGGACAATAGGCACAGTGAGAGACATTGCAGCTCGGCCAGTACACAGTAGTGCAAAAAGATGACAGTTTCTAAAAAATGCCAAATGTAAAACATAACATACTATGAGAGAGTGTTCTATGCACATAGAGTTATTGAGGTAGAAGCCAGGTACAGGTCTGATGGTTTGGGGGAAGAAGCTGTTACACAGTCTGGCCGTGAGGGCCCGAATGCTTGGGTACCTCTTGCCAGATGGCAGGAGGGTGAAGATTTTGTTTGAGGGGTGTGTGGGGTCATCCACAATGCTGGTTGCTTGGCGGATGCAGTGTTTTTTAAATGTCTTTGATGGAGGGAAGAGAAACCCCGATGATCTTCTCAGCTGTCCTCGCTATCCCCTGCAGGGCTTTGCGGTCCGAAACGGTGCAAATCCCAAACCAGGCAGTGATGTAGCTGCTCAGGATGCTCTCAATAGTCCCTCTATAGAATATAGTGAGGATGGGGGTGGGAGATGTGCTTCCCTCAGCCTTCAAAAGAAAGTAGAGACACTGCTGGGCTTTTTTGGTAATAGAGCTGGTATTGAGGGACCAGGTGAGGTTCTCCGCCAGGTGAACACCAAGGAACTTGGTGCTCTTGACGATCTCCACAGAGGAGCCGTCGATGGTCAGCGGAGAGTGTTCACTATGTGCTCTCCTGAAGTCAATAACCATCTCTTTTGTTTTGTCCACATTCAGAGACAGATTGTTGGCTCTACACCAGTCCCTTAGCCGTTGCATCTCCTCTCTGTATGCGGACTCGTCGTTCTTGCTGATGAGACCCACCACGTGTCATCGGCGAACTTAATGATGTGGTTCAAGCTGTGCATTGCTGCACAGTCGTGAGTCAGCAGAATGAACAGCAGTGGACTGAGCACACAGCCCTGGGGGGGGGGGGCCCAGTGCTCAGTGTGGTGGCGGTGGTGGTGGAGATGCTGTTCCCGATCCGGACTGACTGAGGTCTCCAAGTCAGGAAGTCCAGGATCCAGTTGCAGAGGGAGTTGCCTAGGCCCAGCAGGTTCAGCTTTCCAATCAGGTGCTGAGGAATTATTGTGTTGAATGCTGAGCTGAAGTCTATGAACAGCATTCGAACGTATAAGTCCTTTTTATCTAGGTGGGTGAGGGCCAGATGGTGGGTGGTGGTGATGGTGTCATCTGTTGAATGGTTTGGACAATACGCGAACTGCTGTGGGTCTAGTGAGGGGGGCAGCTGGGTCTTAATGTGCCTCATGACGAGCCTCTCGAAGCACTTCATGATGATGGGTGTGAGTGCGATGGGACGTAGTTATTGAGGCAGGACACTGAAGACTTCTTTGGCATGGGGACAATGGTGGTGGCCTTGAAGTACGTTGGAATGACAGGGCTGCTCAGAGAGATGTTGAAGATTTCGAACATCTGTAGCAGATCTAGAACATCTGACAGCTGGTCTGCACATCCTCCGAGCACTCTGCCAGGAATGTTGTCTGGTCCAGCAGCCTTCCATGGGTTGACTCTTCGTAGTTTTCCTCACATCAGACGTGGTAAGACAGACAACTTGGTCGTTGGGAGGAGGGGTGGTCTTCCTCGCCACCACGTCATTCTGTGTTTCAAACCTAGTCTGTAGACATACACATTTTTAAGGATTAAAACTAATTTGGCACAAGACACTCATTTGTCACCCATCACCTTCTGGCATCACCAGAAATGGTCACTGAATCATTGAATGAATCTGAACAAATTTTGGTGAAACATGTCAAAGCACTTGAGCGAATTGGATACATTCAAATCCCACAATGCACAAGCACAGAGGAAAAAAAGAAAATTGCTCACATGCACAGTAGTCATTATTGTAATTGATCAAATAATTTGTTCAGGACCAGCTTGTGCTCAGTCTTTTATTGTCATGTGTGAAACAGAAGCATGTGCTCCACAAGATGCCCTTTATTATGCTGCTAATTCTAAAAAAATGTGCAATTAATTTGCAGTACATGAATCTTTAAAATACTACAAATATAAAAATAATACATATATATGAATATAATACTTATATCATACTTATAAGTATATATTAATATATAATTTAAAATATTAATATATTAATACTGCACTGTAATTGTTGGGTGTTACACCTGCAGTGACTGCCATCTCCCCTGCACGCCGCCACAGGTTGCAATCACCAGAGTATTAATATTCCACGAACTACATTTCCCACAATTCTCCACCCTGTTTGATTACTCACCCACCTGCTTCACATTAACTCTGTGTATTTAAGTTCCCAGTTCTCAAGCATTCAGTGCAAAGTCTTGTTTGCCTGGTCTACAATTCTTAGTGCCATTACTTTCATTGATCCTGTGTTTGACTCCTGCCTGTTCTCCGTATTCCCCAGCTTGCCTGTGTATGTTTGGATTTATTGCCTGTTTATTGGATTTCCCTTTTGAATTTGCATTGTTTGCCTTTCTGGACTGCCTACCTGTGTACCGATCACTTGCCTGCCTATTGTTTTGTTACTTTGTTTTTACCATTTATTTGTCTTATTAAACTGCACATGGATGTTAACACCACTACCCCAGCATCTTCGCTACAGAAGACTTCGCCCAACTTAGATCCAGCAGTCTATCTCCAGTTACACAAGCTTGTTTCAGCACAAGCAGCTACGCTTAACAGTCACCAACGGCAGGTGTGCAAGCTCACAGACAGCACTGAAGAGCTTTTCAAATCAATGCAACCCAACCCAGGTGTATTACCGAGGGGGGTTTCCACTAGCTATCCCGCCTACAGCCCTCTACGGCTGTGGTTAATCCTAGACTCTCACATCCTGAGAAGTTTGACGGATCACCCAGTAAGTGTCAAAGATTTCTGTTAGAATATTAACTTTTTCTATCTCAATTACCTCATATGTATCCCAACAATGAAGCTTGTGTTGCCTTCATTATTTCACTGCTGTCATGCATAGCTCTAGACTGGGTTATGGCAGTTTGGGGTCGAGAAAACATCTTAAAGCGTTCTTTGTCTCACTTCCTAGCGGGAAGTTTTTGAGCACATCAAGGGTGGTAAGAACCCTGGAGAACTTCTGTTATGTCTAAAGCAGAATAATAAGTCAGCCGCCAAATTTGCTTTATTGTTCTGCACTCTAGCAGCACAAACCTTGTGGGTGGAGGATACATTGAAACTGTTGTTCCGTAAAGGATTAAACCCTGACCTTCAAATGGAACTAGCATGTCGTGATGAGGGGAGATCTCTGGATGATTTCATTAAACTCCCCATTCGCCTGGGCAACCTGATCAGAGCCCGTTCTCTTACCAGCTCTCTGCAATCACCTTTTCCAGACATCCCTGCAACCAGTCTTCACGAGCCCATGAAGAGCGACAACACCATCCCAGAGAGAGACTCTGCATCTACTGCGGATAGTCGGGACATTTACTGGCTGCCTGCGCTACTCTCCGCCCTAGGAAGGGGGGCATGGCGGTGAGTGTTGAGCTCTCTAATTTCATTCATATTGATCAGTTGTCTGTCACTCTGCATGTTCAGAATAGTGAACAGCAGATGTCAGCCATTTTAGATTCTGGGACTGCTGGTAACTTCATTGACCTGGCCTTCACCACAAATATTAAATTGTATTTTGTCCCTTGTGTCCCTCTATTACATGTCACAGTGCTAGACAGACGACCCCTGGGCCCCTGATTTTAGCAGATAACTCAACCCATTCATCTGCAAGTCGGACTCTTGCATCATGAGGAAATGCAGTTCCTGCACGCTCCAAAAAAACTGATTGTTCTTGGCCTCTCATGGCTGAGACATCACAACCCAGATATGGACAAATTACTCATTGGAGTACTTTCTGTTTTCAGTCCTGTCTCAACCTCCCTGAACCCATCTCTCTTCCGCTGGTATGTAAAACAACTATCCTCCCAATAAAGGAAATGTCAACCCTACCACAATGCTATTCTGATCTCCCGGAAACATTCAGTAAAACTAAAGCTACCCACCTTCCTCCTCACCGTTCCTGTGACTCTCGACCTTTTGCCAGGCTACTCTCTTCCACGTGGACGAATTTACCCCTTGTCAGAACCATAGATAAAAGCTATGGAAGAAAGCCGAATCCCTAGAAAGAGGTTTATTCGACCTTCCACCTCTCCAGCTTCAGCGGCTTTCTTCTTTGTAGGGAAAAAGGATCTTCATAAGGCCTACAACTTGATCCGCATCCGGGAGGGGGATCAATGGAAAACGGCCTTCTCTACACAAACGAGCCACTATGAATATCCTGTGATGCCTTTCGAAATTTCGGAAAATCTTTGAAGCCTTCTGTGGAGAGGAGGGGGGTGGGGCCGGGTCTGAATATCGTGCGCCCGGTCCCCAATCGGCCTGATGAGGCACACGAGGGATAAAGGCGGCTGGTGACGATGGTTCGAGAGAGAGAGAATTACGGGCATGTCCGTCACCTGTGTTTGTTTAATATTTGTGTATTTTGAGCTCAGTTTTCATTAAACGATTATTTATGTTGACAAGCCGGTTCTCGCCTCCTACTTGCCCATCCTTAACCATGTTACATTGGTGCCGAAGCCCGGGAAGGAGGAGGGATGCCCGTCGCAGAGTCCTCGACACTGCCGTCCACCCTGGGGAGCACCGCTGCCATCTGCCGGGTGACGGAGCAGCCCGACCGCCCGGATGCGGTGAACGGCCGCCGTCTGCAGGGCAAGTGGAGACTGGATTCCCCGACCTCCTGGAGCGATGGAGCCGGTGCCAGGGGCAGAGGAGTGCCCTGCCGTCCCCCAGAAACGCGGAGGGGTCGAGTGAAGACCGCTGTCCATGAGGGGAGGAGGGAAGTAACTCCCCGATCGCCTGGAGCGGTAGGGCCGCTGCCAGGGGCGGAGGAATGTCCTCAGGTGCTGCCAGAAAAGCGGAGGGGCATTCTGTCCACTGGGGGTCGGAGATTTGACTCCAGTTCGCCCAGAGAGGAGCGGCTGTCGTCTGCCAGAGTGTGTGGAGGAGTGTTCGAGGACCACGCGACGGTACATCAGAGAACCGGTGAGTGAGCTTTTTCTCTCTCTCTTTCACACCGTGTTGGCCTTTTCCCTCGCCTATTTTGTTTTTGTTGATGTCGTTTTTTTCCCCTCCTGTCTCCTCCCAGGTCGAGGAAGGCGGGGATGACCACATGGGACTCAAGATACACCCCGCCCCAGGGATGGGGGGTGTACATCATGCCGGTGGCACCCTGGCCTGAGATAACGCTGGGAGGAGTGTGGAGCAGAGGGGGTGGGGTCAGGTCTGAATATCACGCGCCCGGTCCCCACTCGGCCTGATGAGGCGCGCGAGGGATAAAGGCGGCCAGTGGCGATGGTTCGAGAGAGAGAATTACGGGCATGTCCGTCGTGTGTGTGTGTATCTTTGTGCTTTTGGTTTGAGTTTAATTAAATTATCATTTATATTGACAAGCCGGTTCTCGCCTCCTCCTTGCCCATCATTAACAGTGTTACACCTTCATAAATTACATTTTCTGGGACATTATTGGCAAGAGTGTTCTTTTTCACATCGACGACATCCTGATATTCTTGTCTTCCCTCGATGAACCCATTCAACATGTCAGAGTGGTACTCCATCTCATTCAACAACAGCTTTACACGAAGATGAAAAAATTAGGTCCACAATTTCATTCCTGGGGTGCATAATCTCCTCTGAAAGGGTTGCCATGGATGCCTACAAAGTACAAGCTGTACTGCATTGGCCCTTACCTGCGTCTATTAAGGATCTACAATGCTTCCTTGGCTTTGCCAACTTCTACAGGCATTTCATCCAAGGTTTCAGAGAGGTAGCTGCCCCATTCACATCTCTGCTTTGTGGTAAAGCCAAAAAAACTAAACTGGACACCTTCCACTCATCAAGCCTTTGACGATCTCAAGTGTTGCTTCACCACTGCCCCTATTCTTCATCATCCTGATCCCTCTCGACCACTCGTTCTAGAAGTTGATGCTACTGACTCTGGAGTAGGTGCGGTACTCGCCCAGAGACAAGGATATCCCGCTAAACTCCATCCCTGTGCATTCTACTCACGCAAACTATCTTCAGCCGAGAGAAACTACGATGTCTGCAATTGAGAACTCTTGGCCATGAAAACAGCATTTGAGGAGTGGCGACACTGGTTAGAGGGGGAGCATCATCCGTTTCTGGTGAAATCGTAACCTAGAGTACATTCAATCAGCCAAACGTCTAAATCCTCTTCAAGCCCGCTGGTCTCTCTTCTCCAGATTTTATGATCACCTTTTGACCTGGGACTAAGAACACCAAGGCTGACGCTCTATCCTGCATTTATGATTCCCCATTGACAACAACCCTGTGACTTCCATAATTCCACCAACCCTCATAGTTGCTTCTGTACAGTGGGATGTCATGGCTGATATCACTCAACCGCAGAACCAAGAACCCACTCCTGGTGACTGCCCTCCTGATAAGGTCTTTGTTTCCTGTTCCTTACGGAATAGAGTTCTCCAGTGGGTTCACGACTTGGCCTGCTTGGGACATCCAGGCACTCAAGCTACATGCAGGTTAGTGCAAAACCAGTTTTGGTGGGAAAACCTAACCTAAGTAGCTGACCATGTTAAAAACTGCCACGTATGTGCCAACACTAAATCTCCTCGTCAGCTCCCGTCTGGTCTCCTTCATCCTCTTCCTGCCCCTCAACGTCCTTGGTCCCATATCGCTGTGGATTTTGTCACGGATCTACTCAATTCTCAGGGTTTAACCACCATCCTAACCTTGGTGGATCGATTCTCTAAGGCATGTAGATTCATCCCTCTACCCAAAATCCCTTTGTCCATGGAATGTGCAGAGAGTCTGTTCCATTACATCTTCTGCCTTTATGGCCTTCCTGAGTACATTGTCTCTGACCATGGTCCTCAATTCACATCACAAATCTGGTCGGCTTTCTTCAAACTACTCAACGTTAATGTGAGTCTTACTTCTGGGTACCACCCTCAATATAACAATCAAGTTAAACGGCTAAACCAGGACCTGGGCAAATTCCTCCGAGCCTACTGTCAAGTCAACCAACACGACTGGAACCGTTTCCTACCCTGGGCGGAGTATGCTCATAACTCTTTGTTCAAACCTTCCACCTGAACCACACCATTCAAATGCATCTTAGGGTTTCAACCACCACTATTTCCCTGGTCCGGAGAACCTTCCAACATTCCAGCAGTCGACGACTGGATCCAACGCAGTAAGGCTATCTGGGATCCAGCTCATGTCCACCTACTACATGCTATTCATCGACCCGCTCCAAGAGTTTGACAGACAGGACAGACCACTGAAGAGACTTTACATCTATCCCTCACAGCCTCGTTGTCATTCCTGTCAAAAATCAAAGATGGTGCTGCTCTATTAGGGGGCGGGGCAGTTCTCAGTCTAGACATAATTTTATAGTGCAAGATAAGTCATCAATATTTTTGTCCCATTTTCTGTAGTCTAATAATTTTACTACTAAAAGTTCATTTTTGTCACTAGCATATACTGTAGTGGGCCTAAAAACTAACAGCCATGGTGTATTGGCCACAAAAGTCACATTTTGATGTCAAGAGTTGTTTAAAAATATTCAGAAAAAGCTTTAATAAAAACAAAAAAGCAATTGAAAGCACTTGGTAGCTCTAATTTTTTTTTTGTATACGTGCATTTATCAATATTAGTTAACTACATTAGTTAAAAGGAACTAATAATGAACAATTCTTTTACACAGCTACGCATTACTAATCATGGTTAGTACTAATTTCAACATGTACTAATATATTTTTAAAATTAAAAGTTGTTTATGCTAACATTAGCTAATGCATAATGAACAAACATGAACACAACAATTTTTTTATTAAAATGAACCTTTAGCATATTTATTAACGTAGTTAATAGAGTTCATGACACCTAATGCATTAACTAAAGTTAACAAATACAACCTTATTTTAAAGCGGATAACATTGTGTATCATCAAAAAACAAAAAAAACAACATACGTTCTGGCTTGTTGTCTAACAAGTTATCTAAAATGGTTATACATTTCTGATGTTTTGGTTACCAATACAGATACAGTATATGGACAATTGTGAACATATATAAAATGTAAGTTCATATATATGGGGATATATGCAAATATTTCTAATTATACTATTTGTTTGTGACATACTGTACATTCAAAGTACATGTGCAAATGTAAAGCTGAGGACAGGATTTTTTTTCCTTCTAATTTTGATGAAGTTGAAGACCATTACAAGTGCCACAAGCTTTTGTTGACATCATAACAGCATTCCCTTTGGTCTTTGTGCAGATCAGTAGCGGCGTTCTTTCGAGGGAATGGACTCAATTCTACCAGCATTCCCACGATGTGAGACACAATTAACTGTCTAACAGCTTCTTCTGTATTCCACAAATTAAAAATCCATGCAGTTCCTCTTAAAGATTGTGTACAAAACCAAAAGACAACAAAATTAAGCAACAGGTACATTAACTTGATTGCTTTTAAGAGGCTACATGGAACACAGCCCCAGTGTTGGAATTATGGCCACAGAAGGGTTAAAAAGCAATTAGTTGAGTATCTTTGTGTTGCTCCTAATGAACACCACAGTTAATGGCATCACAAAAGCTTGTTTTCAGTTAAATACAAAACAGCTTTTATTCTCGTTTGAAGGCTCAGTGACCTTGTAAACAAGAATGCCATGGCACTCTTTACCCCCTGGTTGCTGTGACAAAGAGTTGTGTGAGTGACACCAGATCACATACAGTATTTAGGCACCTGGATCTTTAAGGTCATTCCATCAGAAATAACCTTTTTGTTTAACCCCACTTAGTTTGGATTTAGTTGCATTATGTACAAATTTGTGCTGTCTGTATTCATATTCCAGTAAAGTTTTAGAGCACTCCATTTACATTCACAAAGATTACAGAAACACATATAAATGGACGCACGGACGCACGCACGCACACACGCACACACGCACACACACACACACAAAATCCCCCTCTGCTCAGTCTGGTGCATGAGAGCATGCAAGCAGTTAATAAAATTCCTGGATCTGAGACATGACCAATCATATAGGCCCATTGACCACACAATGAATAAAAGGATGAGCAAACTTGGCTTGAATATTCACAATGATGATACAGATGAGACATCAAATATTCTCTTGAGGGTCCACATCCTACACTTTTGTAGTATTTTAATCCACTTATAATGTTAGAGAAAGGTTCTTGCACCCAAACAGTCATGAACTCTCGTATATTATTTTCGATTTAGTATGTTAATGTGAGTATGACATATTGATAGGATATTGGTCTTGGTGGCCTATATCTGCTACACTTCTGCTGCTGCTGCTGCTGCTGCTGCGAGTAAGGAGACTTGCTACTGCTAGAAAGTACACAAACATACTGAGTTAGTATGAGGACATGCTGCTGCTGCTGAACAGTGAGGCAAAACACAAGAAATGCTGAATCGAACATGTGTTAAATGCTGCTGCACAAATAGACATGTCAAAGATCCTCCAACAAAGCAGGGAAGCTGCAAAAATGCATAAACACAAACACAAAACAAAAAAGCACAGAGATTATTGAACTAGTGACTTAGCCCAACTATGTGTGAATTTATTTGATTTTAAAGACCTAAGATAGCGATGTGAGCTAGCCAGATTTGGCTAAGGCTTACCTTGTTGAAGATGTGCTTCTATGTGTCATGGCCAAAAGCAGACCTTACCATGCAAGCTGATAGGAGGAAACCCCCAGCAAACCTGCTTCAGAGAAACCAGCTTAACTGCAAAGCTGAGCCATATAAATGTTAGACAAGAGAGAGATACAAGTTGATTGGCTACCCGATAACAAGTCAAAGGAACCTTTCAGCTTGCACAACATAGTTGCTTTGCTGATCTTTGGCTCTCTTTATGATGCTTAGAATTAAACAGACTGATATGGTCTCCTTTAAATACCATTAAAACTTTGGGGCAGCTGTGGCTCAGGTGGTAGAGCGGGTCGGCAGAGTTGGTGGTTTGATTCCTGGACATGACTCCACATGCCGAAGTGTCCTTGGGCAAGACACTGAACCCCAAGTTGCTCCCAATGGCAGGCTAGCACCTTGCATGTGCATTCACTTATTGGTCAATATGTGTGAATGGGTGATTGGGACACAGTGTAAAGTGCTTTGGTAACCTCTAAGGTTAAAAAAAATCAAACCTCTAAGGTTAAAAAAGCACTATATAAGTGCAGACCATTTGATCTTTTGACAGAAAATTGACTATAAAAACATACTGTAAGTTTCAGAACTGAAAACTTAAAAAGAGCATTTATTTAAACCAAGCTCCAGAAATGGGCTGTTTGGAATTTGTGGAACTTGTGATGTCACAAAGACCAAATATATCTGCATATGACTGCCTCTTCAGCAAGACATCAACACCTATTTATCATCATTGCATCCTTGGCCCCGCCCACTGGTGCTCACTGCTCAGTTACACAGGTAAAGTAGAGAGAGATGGGCCTCTAATGTAAGAGTAATCTACACCAAAGGGGACTTACACGGGACACCTACATGTGCCTGTCCGGATCTAAATGTTTTTTCTACACTAGATGAACGGCTTTGACAGTTATCATCATCTCGTACCACTTTTAAAGATGCAATGTCAAGTTAAATCTCGAAAAAGGAGACCTCCATTCAGTTTCATTCAGCTGCACTCTTTCTTGCTGTTTTGAAGGTGTCCTGGACATTTTTGCATCCAGTGGTTCTATATTTAATTATTAGTCTTTTGTAAGCATGCAAGATGGATGTCTTTGATTGTTTTGATGCATTTTAAGAGTGGTTAAAGTGCAACTTTTAAAAATGTGTATCATTCTGCTGCTATCACTGACTGGGAGAAACACATGCAGTTCCAGCATCTCTGCTTTTGCCTTTTGATGCTGGTTGAAGCACCCACCATCACCAGGTATTGTATTACGTTTGCATTTTCAGAACATTTCAGCATTGATTTTATGTTTTAGCCTCAGATCAGCATGGATTGCTTGTGAACCAGTCAATACATGATTCAAGCTTTGCAAATGAACTGTTATTGAATGAGCTTTATTAAAGATGTGGCAGTTAAAAACTCTATTGGACCCAAATCAAAACCATAAGTAAACAGTTTCATTCACAAATATTTAAATGTCATGACTGTTTTATAGTGAAGGTGACACTATGACTTAATGTTTTCAGATGCTATGTATTGGGTGTAAGTTATGTGTAAACCCTAAAATTAAATTTTATAATGTTGTGGAGCGATTTTAGAGGGGAAATTCACAGATTACCAATATGGTGGTCGATATAGACGATTTTTGAGCTGGAATGAAAACAGACCTTGTATATTTGGATTGTGTACCGATTTTGCACCAATATGACTGCAAAGGTACTCAGAAGGCAGCTTTCAAAGCACATTTGACATTATTATTATACATTGTCAACAAATTCTAGAAATGAACACTGAGAAAATAAAGAACAAATAAAAATACATTAGCTAAACAAACATCAGTAGTACTGTTTAGTGTCAGTCAAATTCTGATTTTAATACTACCAGTCAATTATTGGCAGGTTGTAAAACAAGAAGCATTTACACCTGCCAAGTCAAGAGATAAACAGTGACAGCGGTGTTGCACCATATTCTGCTATACAAGTTCAGGCGAAACATTCAACAGTGGAAAACCAGACTTTTAAATATTACATTTTGTAAATGCGATGACTGGAATTGTTCGGTTGAAGGGGGTACCAAACTGTGAATCCTGAACAAAACAGTTAGGTGAATACATGTTACATGCTGTCTCCATGAATATATTTGCGTTTCCTGCTGAATGCGTTTAGATACACTCTACAATATGGAACAGCCTTTCTGTGGCAAAAGCTGTATCACAGTATTGTCTCTATGCATGAGAAAAAGTAAATCCTGGGCCTTCTGTGCCAATATATAAAAACAGCACACACACACACACACACACACACACACACACACACACACACACCTGGGCAGACTTTGCAATGACTTCCTTTCCTGCTGACTCACTTGGACTCCTGCCCACATTTTGCTTCAGGCTGCATTTGAGATTGTTCTTAATTTTTCATGAGGACCTTTTCGTTCTGCTCCCCGGAACTGAAAAGTGTTCTTCTGCCAGGAACATCAATTCTTTATTCCTTTGCATCATCCGCCACTTTTCGTGCCAAGAGCTGGCATTTGTCAGACCCCAAAACAGTGTTATTATAGTTAACGTAAACTAAAATAAAAACCAACTAAAAATTTTTTTTTTAATCTAAAATAAAAAATAATTATATGAAAAAACTAGAACTACACTAAAATACTTTTTCTTAACTCCAGAACTAACTAAAATAAAAATAATCTCAGATTCATTTCAGTTTTAGTTTATTTTTTGTTTTGGGCAAAGTAGGACACTTTTGGAAATTTTACATTTCTTGCCACTTTTAATTATGATCCAAACACACATAACCTGACATTATACCTTTGAAAAAAGTTTAGGATGTCTTCTACCTTAGGCAAAAATGAAGAAATTATCAATACTGAGAAGAATTAGCATCCACATACCTTACCAGGGGCAGGGGAAGAAGAAAGGGGGGTCTCTCTTGTGCAGAAGTGTGCACCTCCGCTTAAAAGGGCACCTTTACATTTGTGGAAGAAAGGGGCTTGAGCCCCTGCAGCCTCCTTTCTGTGCACGTCAGTGCTGAGACGTAGAACCTTTGATGACCCTCTTTAGACCCAATACCAGAGGAAACATTATTCTTTAGAAAATATCTATATAAGTATTTGGAATACATTTTTTTATACTTTGTAACACTACTACATCACACTGTAAATCATTGTGTAACATTTACAAACATTACACCTCACATTTCTGTCATTTTCTTTACCATTGCTTTTCCCAACGGTGGTCATGAAATGAGCTCTGCCACACAAAAAAATCATCAATTTAAAACCTCAAAAAAATAAATAAATAAATAAATAAAAAAAAGAGAGATTTTGCCAAAAAATGACAATTCTCTGGTTATGTACTCAACTTCATGCCATCCCAGATGTGTTTGAATTTATTTTTTCTGCTGAACACAAACAAAGATATTATAGAAATATCTCAGCTCTATAGGTCCATACAGCACAAGTAAACAGCGTCCAAACTTTTAAGCTCTAAAAAGCACATTTTCATTTTTGGGTGAACTGTCCCTTTAAGACTCTGTTTCTAATATTAGTGTTGTTCATGCATTTTACTCCATTTACTTTATTTTAACTTAATTTCACTTAAACTTAAAAGCACATGCCGTTTTTGTGTTTGCTTTTGTATTGTACAGGTATCCCTGTAGCTCTACTAGTAAAGCACGGTGCTATCAAAGCCAAGGTCATTGGTTTGATTCTCAAGGAACACACAGCCCAGTCTCATGGTAATAATAGTACGAGATGGTGAAACTGTACAAGTTGGCTTATACAACAATGCATGACTTTTATTCCCATAAAGAATGATTATTGAAACTATTGAAAAATGTTATGATGATTTTACTATGTTTAACCCTTAACCCAAACCTAATCATAAAGTCTAATCCCTTACCCTAACTCTTAACCTAATAAAGTGTTGGATAGGAGGCTAGCTAAAAATGTATGTCTGTGTAGTATCAAATTAAAAAATATTGTCTGTTAATTGGTTGGTCTCTATGGAAATCAAAGTCATACCTTTTCATAAGTCTTACGTTATCTTATACGTTATCTAAAACAAATGATCACTAGTTGTTTCCGAGAGTTCTGGTACCCTAGGATTTACTGTATAACAGCCTGTACATCTCTAAAACAACTCGCTTCACAACTGCTTTTGGCACCCCTCTGTGGACATTCCACCCGGAAAATGGAGGGGCAGTGCAAGGGCAGTGTTTTGAATTTCAGTAAGCACAGAACTATTTTAGCTAAGGATAAGTCAATCTACTGTTTCCGATTTTACTGTGAGATCTAATTTAAACATAGAAAGAACAAACAAGAAATGTTCAGAGATGTACAATGAATGAGAAACATTTAAAGGGAAAAGGGATTCTCTCATCATTTACT
The DNA here is from genome assembly GCF_025860055.1 of Xyrauchen texanus. Lineage (NCBI taxonomy): Eukaryota > Metazoa > Chordata > Actinopteri > Cypriniformes > Catostomidae > Xyrauchen > Xyrauchen texanus. The sequence continues at coordinate 18,572,320 of NC_068324.1, forward strand.
CAAGAAGAATATTTCAGCTCTGTAGGTCTATACAAAGGGTAGCCAGAACTCTGAAGGTGCAAATATCACATAAAGGCATCATAAAAGACACTCATTAAACCACTGGAGTATGGATTACCTTTATGTGATATTTGGCCAATATTCCCTTGCATTGTATGGATCTACAAGGTTGAGATATTTGTTTTAAATCTTAATTTGTGTTCTGCAGAAGCAAGTAAGTCATACACATAAGGGTGAGCAAATGATGAGATAATTTTCATTTTTGGGTGAACTATCCCTTTAAGACTCTGGGCACTGTTTCTAGTATTAGTATAGTTTGTGAATTTTACTCCATTTATTTTATTTAAACTTAATTTTGCTCAAAGCACATGCAGCTTCGACTGCTTGGGGTTCACGCTGGTGTAACCACCACATTGCCACCACACCTCGCATTGCTCAAACCTCAGTCACTCGCAATCATATGAGACATTAAAGTATTTGTTCTTTCCTCCTCTTCTTTGCGTTTTGGAACTGATATCAATTGTCAATCTAGAAGCCACATTGCTCATCAACAGACCTCTGCGTTTGGCTGAGGACACAGATGAACAAGCCCTTTATCCCTCCCGCACTCTGTTTATGGAGTCTTTGATACGGCTGAGACTATGAGATAAAAGTGACGGCAAGGATGCAACGAAGAGGATGCCAAATCGATGTGTCTGTGATGTAAGCTTAAGCACTGTCTCCTGCAGATTGCCCACTCTTTGAAAAGAGGAGACAGATCTGCAATTTCCTCAGTTTCCCTGATAAGACAATGAATCACTGGAATTTGTAAGAGATCAGATAATTGACTGCTGGACTGGTATGTTCTTCGCTGTACAGTTAAGTGTAAATCCAGGTCACACCCCCTTAAATCTTTTGCAGATGTAGAATTGCTATTAAAAAAGCTGTCAGAGTGTTTCCTCTTGAATGCCTCATGGTTTGGTGGAATAAATCAATTACTTCAGATGTGCGCAAAATTTGAATTGGCATTGTCAGTGGATTCAGATGAGGTTTATGGTTGATGTGGAATTTGAACTCTGGAGCGCGACGCAGTCACAAAACGTGATGAACAACCCTCCTAAGAGTTGCCTGTGAGATTTCTCAACTGAAATTCTGCAGTGTTGTGCAACTGGAAGGTTATTCACTTTGTAAGGGATCATGTAATTTTTTTTATCATAATTTTTCTTCCCTGAGTTACACAGAAATGTTAGAATGTTAAAATTGTTATAATTTAAATAACATATAATGATTGTGTGTTGGAGCAACTCTCATTTTTGTCTCTCCTTACTCTTATTTTACTCTTATTTCTATTAAATTCCATATGTATCATAAATAGGTGCATTTCCAACAGGCTGAATGGTTACAGTTATGTAATAGTGCTGTTGTGTACCAATCTGGGTTCTTTGACAAGTTTACGGTTTATGTTTCCATTGTGGTGCTTTGAAGTCAGGATTAGAATGGACTGACTGGGTAAAGTGACCAATCTTGATTCGCCACATCACTACTGTATCATCATTCCATTCAATCAGGCACAGTTCTCCATTCCTGAGTACGGTTCACCATGCAGAGAATTCCATGCAGGATTTGTTTTTTGTAATTGTACTACATTCACCATATTCAAGTGGAAATGCTACTGGTACGTTACTCAAGGTGCATTCGTCCCGATGATGCAAATGCAACTAGTGTTTATGTACATGCTGAATCGTTTTCCAACACCTACTTTGCAAAGTATACATTACACTGTGGCTAAATCATGAAACAATTTGCAATGAAATGTGTCACGTAAACTGCTAAGATCAAGCTTATATGATCAGGGATCTTGATAAAAATACATTTCTAACATTGGGATGCAAAACGGCAGGTGCTGCCCACAGCCAGGAAAAGCTCACAAGTCTATTTATAGTTCTTCTGAAATGAAAAAATAGAATATGTAATGCTTATCAATGTTGCTTGCTTTAGCAAGGCTCCACTATTGCTATTGTTCTGACCTTTATTTAGGGATTTTCCAAAATCCCAACTGCTGGGCTGCCCAGCCAATCCAAAGGAGCAGCCGTGACCATCTGCCGGGGGTCATAGGAGTTGCTGCCAACTGCCTGGACGCAGAGGAACTGCCGCTGTCCACGAAGGGATGAGGGGCTCACTGCCGGCCGCCTGGAGTAGTGTAGAGCCATTGAAGAGCTGCAACACTACCTTAGACTTCCATTGTAATCGAAGAATGCAGAAATAGGCTGACCAATAGTTCCAAATATTGTATAGTTCCAATGTGCATCCACATTCATTTTCAGTGTTTCCGAAGCATGCTCGCTGGTATGTTGATGAAATGACAGAATTTGTTTCATAAATGGAACTAATGCATGGAAATGCATTAGTGGACCTTTTATCAATTTAGTCAATAGTGGTATTTTATGTTGCCAGCTTTAGTTAAAGTTTATCGTAAGATAACAGATCATTCGATTCTAAATGCAGATAGCACTTGGTTGTCATCAAGCTCTGCAGAAGCCTGATAACAACCCATTCACTTGAATTAGGTGTGTAGCATGCAGGGCAGGGGGTACTCGAGGACCAGGGTTGAAGACCACTGATCCTAGATCACCGGATCTAGCACTACAGGAGTGGAAGACCATGGGTGGGAGAACAACCTTTACCCTCTAACTGAACATATTGTATAATAAAATATTTTATCGAATGCAATTGGTTGCCTTGTATTGTGACGAGTCTGAGTCCAATGATGTTCTAAGACACAAGATGTTTGGAGTCACATGATGTTCTGGGGCACATGGCTTAAGAGAGTTTGAAGATGGCAGGTTTAGGGCAAGTTAATCCCTGCGTATCTCCAAAAATCTGTTAAGTAGATTGTAAAGTTCATTGATTGCCTTGGGATTTATGGACCTTTTTGGAAGTTTGCTGGATGTTCACCGAGAAAGCTACTGATGGTCCAAAAAACAATGGAGAGCAGATCTTTTGTCTGACTGACTGAACAGGACCAAACAAGTATTGTTTTTTTAATTTTCTTATGATGGGTTTGCCAGTTGAGTGTCCATGAGACTGTGTAAATATTGTTTGAAGTTCTTAAAGATCTCTTTCTGAACTGCACAGGTTTGCATAATGCTGGTTTGAATGGACTTAAGGATTCTCAAAGGCCTAAGTGCATATGGACTCTGCTTATACTGAGGTATAAGCTACTATGCTGAATTGTGAACTCAGTAAAGTTCACAGTGTTAATATGAACTGCATGTCCAATTAATTCTGAAACTGGTGGTTTGCACCCCAAATGAATTGAAAAGAATAGAACTGAATTTGAATGAACTGAATCTCATTTTTGAATTAAGTGAATTATTTTTGTTGAAAGGTTTTGTCATGCTTTGAGTATTGAGTATTTTCATTTCTGGGATATTTTTCTTATAAATTGTATATATATATTTTGTGTGTGTGTCTGTTGAGCTGTGCATATGTGAATCATTAATGCTTTGCTCTCATTGAATGATATTTTGCTCAAAAATGATCAACAGTTTCTGTGAATTGAGCCTTGCTGTTTGTGTGCTAATACTTCATCCACATATTAAGGGTTCCTACTTTTTTAAATGTGTGAATCCTTTGTATTAAATTTAGTAGGTTTAATCACCTGCTTGACCCCCCAATTAATTTGGTCAATCCGTTACAGTATATTCTGTACCACTGACCAAACTCCTTTCTTGGCTTAAATTGAGCAGTTGCTGGTGTGATTGATATTTAGATTAGATTTAACTTTGTCATTGCATCGAAGACTATAAATATAAGCATCGTCAACATAGTAAATTGTAATGTGGGATAATTAATAAAAATGTGTTTAACAAGTCCCATTTACTTATACAGTCTAACGTTAAATGTAAAGCAATAGTCCTCAGTAGGCTACAGTACGGGTAGCTAGCATAGCCATTTCTAGCTCTGCTTCACAATACTGCTGCCTAGTTTTATACGGTAATATCATATACATAAATGTAATTAATAATAATAAAGTAGCAGACATATAAATTATACAACACACCAGTAACCAATGGGCAATATGATTTAATATACCGAAAATTGCTGTAAATGTAGTAAATTCAGGACCAGCCGAAAACCATTCAAACTGGTTGACAGAGCGGCTGTATTGATTTTATTTTAATTTCTTTTAATGTTTGAATTTTTATTTATAATTCACTGCATAATGTGTGCTTGACATTTCACACTTTGCTAAACATGTTATGCATGCACAGACAAATTCTTTTTCATGCAGGTATTAATATCATAAATACCAGGAGAAACCACAGTTAACAACATATTCCACGTTTAATGTAGCCTAGTAATTCAGCTTCATCTGGTAAAGAAAAAAATATATAATAATTGTATAATCATAATAATAATAATTAGACTATTATTATGAAAAGGCATATACAAGGCATATTTTAATAATAGAAACTATAAAAGAGTAATGCTAAAAAAATTGGCATTTAATTTGACGCACTCCCAGTTTAAGCCCCGCCCATAACCGATTCTATCCAAATGCATTTACATTTTACGATAATACAGAGAGAGATCCAGATAACTTTGTCATATGAACAGATTCAGATACAAATACAGATAATGGCTTCGCTGCACACCCCTAATCAGAACGTCACAGAGACATGGGGGGTGGGCTCTTTTGTCTTGGGGCAGTGTACTGAGGCCCTTGTTGAGTCATGGTTGCAATGTGTTTTGCCACTGCAAGCACCACTCAAATTTTCATAAAACGTATCTTTCAAGTTACCTATAAGCAATCATGCTTCTTATTACCATACAGTGAATGGGAATGTTTCTGATCACCCAAATAGGACATGCCATTGATTTGTAAACATATTTGGTCATAGGTTTAATAATATTCTTTTTGGAAAATGGAGGTAGTTTTGAGTTTAAAAGTTTCACAGAAAAACAAGTTATTTTATCTCTAGTAACCAAGGAAAAGATGATGTCTCATGACATGACCCCTTTAAGTCTGTTTCTTTTTTTATTAATCAGTTGTTTGTCAGAAAACCCTCCATAGACCGGGAGATTTCCCCAGACCGACATCACGAAACACATAGAGCTCTCAACGGCTGTTTTTTTTTCCACCACACAACCTTTATTCATTCCATCCATGAATCCGATTTGTTTGCAATATAATCCAAAAGGAAGTGGTGTGAGAGCTAGCTACTTTCCCTCAAGAGGGGCTATTATTCTTTAACAGTGTTTAGAGTGTAAGGCCTCTGTTGTTTTTCATTAGGAAAGGAATCACCTTGGCTTTGCCAAGGATCTTGATCAAAACCAGCCGCTTTTGATTTTAATTGAAGCAAGCTGGACCTCCATGTAGAGCACAATGCACATAATATGACAAGTTAACCCATCTCTTTAACAGCATTTCTTGAAAATGAAGGAGAAAGAAAAACACATGAAACAGCTTTTGTATTAAGGCAATCTGTATTTGTCATAATTCAGCATGTAGATTATAATCAAGGAAACATAAAGCCAGTTTGGCATTAGCCAAACATCCCTTAGGTTACCTGAAAACCCTGCTGGAAACCCCCTCCCCAAAACCAAACACCTTTGGCTTTACTGCATCCTCAGGTGGTTTTCTGGTTTAGGTAGTCTCCCAGCCTGGACAAGCTGGTGTTTAGCTGGTAGGCTAGCTCATTTCCTAGCCTGACAATCTGAGAAGTGCCCCAAAGCCCCTCTAAAACCAGCAAAACATACCAGCCTAACCAACTTGACCAGGCTGGGAGACCAACTAACCACTTATTGCTAGTTTAAAGCCAAGAGCACACTACAAGATTTAATTTCTGTCATTTTGGTGCACCCTATTTGCAACCAATTACAAGCTACAGGGGTCAATTATAAGATAATATTCTGCAATCAAAAGTTTGATGTTTATCTTCTTCATTGCCTGAAAGAATTGATTTGAAACACTTAAGTGTTTAAGAACACTTAAATGTTCTAGGCTGTGGAATCACATTTGCTTACTTCCTCATTTTATCTTCTTTTAATGTTAACAAATGTGGTACCTAACACCAAGAACCACAACCTTTCACCTCATTGTTATTATGTCAAGCTGGATCAATGTGCAAATGAATGTATGAATTTCAGGGGGAGTCAACTTTTTTTAAAGGAATTTCTTCAGGAGATTTTGTGCAACAAAAATTGTGTTTTGGTGACACCAGCCCCTCCAAACCCCGCCATAATTCAAATATTGAACCATACGACTCCAAAATGGCTTTACAGGGACAACAATAAGAAAGAATTTGTAGGATTTCCCTGAAAAATTTAAACACTTTAAAAATGCTGTTTGAGTAGCTTGACCAGCCAGTACTGGCTACATTGGCTCAACCAATGGTATGAGTTTGGGGCAGGGCTATCTGTTTTCAGACCAATGGTAGACAGAGTCTTTGGGAAACGTGTTTGAAAACATTCATGCAAAAATTCCTTTTGGTGACACTAGTGGAGCTGGAATTACACACTTCAGCTTTCAAACAGAATCCAGATTTCATATTTTAAGTCCTGGTCCATTTAACATTGCTGCATTCACTACACATCCATCAGGAAGCTTGAGATCTTTCAGGATGCTCTATGAGTTAAACACTTCTCCCAGAAATGTTATTTTGATGGGTATTTTTTTTTCTCGGCACACAGTGCACTGGTGCTGCTCTCAGCTCAGGGCTATATCGAATAACAACTGAATGTGGGAGGCAGATGAGCTGGGATCAGTCCTGGCACATCAGTGGAATACATGGAGGGGTTCAATATGTCTGCCGGCATTCGGCATGGATGAGTCAGGGCGATCGGATGCAGAGGATATACTATGGACAGATTCTTTTAGAGATGTTCAGGTTTTCAGGACCTTCTAGCATAGGAACTGATTCACCATTCAGAATTGAACTGATTTAATGGCTTGAATATCGGTGATGTAACCAAGTCAAAGGGATTGAAATACTTTGCTTGCACCATGAATACATGTGAGTGTACACAGCATTATTACTCATTTCAAAAGTTTAGTTAGAATAATTTTCAAGGTAAAGAATATTCTTTAAAAATATGATACATTGTTGACTCGTGAATATAATCTGAATACAAGTTTGAGTCATTAATATAAATCGAATATAAGTTTGTCATGAATAAAAGTCAATAAATAATGAGTTGATGTCATGTGTAATGTTTTTGTAGAGTTACAGAAGTTAAAACATCTGATATTTTAAAAACTTCACAAAAGGTAATGAGGGTCTAAAGGGGTCCCTCTGTTTTATAAAGATTTTATTCCAAGAAGTTGACCTTATAATGAGACCTTAGTGTTTTTAATATTCTTTTTTTTACCGTCTTCTGATGGATACACTTTTTTTTGTCTTTAACCCTTAGAAAGAAATCTGAATCAGATCTCAGAGACTGAAAATATGTTCATCATAGTAAAGCTGTATCAAAGTGATTTTTTACATTAATTGCATTTTAATGTATTAACAAAAATGTATAACTTGAAATAGTTGAAGAAATTACAAGAAATTACCTTGAAGTATACACACACACACTATATATATATATATATATATATATATATATACACACACACACATATACACTCACCTAAAGGATTATTAGGAACGCCATACTAATACTGTGTTTGACCCCCTTTCGCCTTCAGAACTGCCTTAATTCTACGTGGCATTGATTCAACAAGGTGCTGAAAGCATTCTTTAGAAATGTTGGCCCATATTGATAGGATAGCATCTTGCAGTTGATGGAGATTTGTGGGATGCACATCCAGGGCACGAAGCTCCCGTTCCACCACATCCCAAAGATGCTCTATTGGGTTGAGATCTGGTGACTAAGGGGGCCATTTTAGTACAGTGAACTCATTGTCATGTTCAAGAAACCAATTTGAAATGATTCGAGCTTTGTGACATGGTGCATTATCCTGCTGGAAGTAGCCATCAGAGGATGGGTACATGGTGGCCATAAAGGGATGGACATGGTCAGAAACAATGCTCAGGTAGGCCGTGGCATTTAAACGATGCCCAATTGGCACTAAGGGGCCTAAAGTGTGCCAAGAAAACATCCCCCACACCATTACACCACTACCACCAGCCTGCACAGTGGTAACAAGGCATGATGGATCCATGTTCTCATTCTGTTTACACCAAATTCTGACTCTACCATCTGAATGTCTCAACAGAAATCGAGACTCATCAGACCAGGCAACATTTTTCCAGTCTTCAACTGTCCAATTTTGGTGAGCTCTTGCAAATTGTAGCCTCTTTTTCCTATTTGTAGTGGAGATGAGTAGTACCCGGTGGGGTCTTCTGCTGTTGTAGCCCATCCGCCACAAGGTTGTGCGTGTTGTGGCTTCACAAATGCTTTGCTGCATACCTCGGTTGGAAAGAGTGGTTATTTCAGGCAAAGTTGCTCTTCTATCAGCTTGAATCAGTCGGCCCATTCTCCTCTGACCTCTAGCATCAACAAGGCATTTTCGCCCACAGGACTGCCGCATACTGGATGTTTTTCCCTTTTCACACCATTCTTTGTAAACCCTAGAAATGGTTGTGCATGAAAATCCCAGTAACTGAGCAGATTGTGAAATACTCAGACTGGCCCGTCTGGCACCAACAACCATGCCACGCTCAAAATTGCTTAAATCACCTTTCTTTCCCATTCTGACATTCAGTTTGGAGTTCAGGAGATTGTCTTGACCAGGACCACACCCCTAAATGCATTGAAGCAACTGCCATGTGATTGGTTGATTAGATAATTGCATTAATGAGAAATTGAACAGGTGTTCCTCATAATCCTTTAGGTGAGTGTATATATATATATATATATATATATATATATATATATATATATTATATATATGTTTGGAATAATGTACAGATTTTGCTGTTTCAAAAGGATATTGACATTTTAATTCACCAAGTGTCATTCAACTGTATGACACAAAATATAGTCAGGGCATTACTGATGTAAAAAACAGCACCATCACTATTTGAAAAAATTCATTTTGGATCAAATATAGACAGGCCCCATTTCCAGCAGCCATCACTCCAACACCTTATCCTTGAGTAATCATGCTAAATTGCTCATTTGGTACTAGAAAATCACTTGCCATTATATCAAACATTGTTGAAAGCTATTTGGTTCTTTAAATGAAGCTTAACATTGTCTTTGTGTTTGTTTTTGAGTTGCCACAGTATGCAATAGACTGGTATGTCTTAAGGTCAATATTAGGTCAAAAATGGCAAAAGAGAAACAGGGGGTGGGGGTCATGCTAGGCTAAAATCAAACCCTAGCCGGCTGGCTCGCCCGTCTATCCTGCTCTCAAATATTTGCTCCCTGGACAATAAACTGGACTACATCTGACTCCAGCAGACTATGCAGCATGAGCTTAGAGACTGCTGCGTCTTTGTTTTCACAGAGACGTGGCTCAGCAACAGAGTTCCGGATGCCGGCATTCAGCTAGACTGGCTCGCCTCGTTTCGTGCCGACAGAAATGCAGCTCTGTGCGGTAAGACTCGCGGTTGTGGCTTTTGTGTTCACATCAACACGGAATGGTGCAATAACTCTATGCTAGTCTCTAGCTACTGCTCATCGCTGGTGGAGCTTGTGACTGTTAGATGCAGACCTTTTTATTTACCACGGGAATTCACCACTGTTATTATAACAGGAGTTTACATTCCCCCGAGCGCTAACGCTAAGGAATCGCTCCGTGAACTGTATGGGGCTATTAGTGAATGGCAGAACGCTCACCCTGAAGGACTGTTTACTGTCACCGGAGATTTCAACCATGCGAATCTCAAGACAGTGCTCCCTAAATTCCATCAGTATGTGGACTTTGCAACGAGAGGGGCAAACAAGCTTGATATTGTTTACACAAACATCCCAGGTGTGTACCGGCGAAGCCCCACCCCCACCTCAGCTATGTTATGCTAATTCCAGCATACAGACCGCTCGTCAGATGCACAAAACTGCTCTAGAAGCAGGTGAAAACCTGCCCAGCAGGAGCCATCTCTGCTCTTCAGGACTGTTTTGAGTGTACTGACTGGCACATGTTCAGGGAGGCTGCAACATATGGTGACTTTACTAACTTGGAGGCAAGGCCTTCAGAGCAGGCGACAAGGCTCCGCTAAGAACAGCAAGGGCCAAACTGTCCTGCGCCATCAGAAAGGCAAAGCGCGCACACGCCCAGAGAATCCACAGTCACTTCCAGGACAGCGGCGACACACGGCACAGGCTGCATCAGTTGCCTGTGACAAAGATGCCTCCCCTCCAGATGCGCTGAACGACTTCTACGCTCTGTTTAAGGCACAGAACGACGTGGTGGCGAGGAAGACCACCCCTCCTCCCAACGACCAGGTGCTCTGTCTTACCACTGCTGATGTGAGGAAAACTCTACATAGAGTCAACCCACGGAAGGCTGCTGGACCAGACGACATTCCTGGCAGGGTGCTCAGAGGATGTGCCAAAGAAGAAGTCTTCAGTGTCCTGCCTCAATGACTACCGTCCCGTCGCACTCACACCCATCATCATGAAGTGCTTCGAGAGGCTCATCATGAGGCATATTAAGACCCAGCTGCCCCCTCACTAGACCCACTGCAGTTTGCGTATCATCCCAACCGTTCAGCAGATGACGCCATCGCCACCACCCTCCATCTGGCCCTCACCCACCTAGATCAAAAGGACTCATACATTCAAATACTGTTCATAGACTTCAGCTCAGCATTCAACACAATAATTCCTCAGCACCTGATTGGAAAGCTGAACCTGCTGGGCCTGGACACCTCCCTCTGCAACCTCAGTCACTCCAGATTGGGAACAGCATCTCCACCGCCACCACACTGAACACTGGGGCACCCCAGGGCTGTGTGCTCAGTCCACTGCTGTTCATTCTGCTGACTCACGACTGTGCAGCAATGCACAGCTCGAACCACATCATTAAGTTCGCCGATGACACGACACATCTCATCGGCAAGAACGACGAGTCAGCATACAGAGAGGAGGTGCAGCAGCTAACGGACTGGTGTAGAGCTAACAACCTGTCTCTGAATGTGGACAAAACAAAAGAGATGGTTGTTGACTTTAGGAGAGCACAGAGTGACCGCTCTCCGCTGAACATCAATGGCTCCTCTGTGGAGATCGTCAAGAGCACCAAATTCCTTGGTGTTCACCTGGCGGAGAACCTCACCTGGTCCCTCAACACCAGATCTATTGCCAAGGAAGCCCAGCAGCGTCTCTACTTTCTTCGAAGGCTGAAGAAAGCACATCTCCCACCCCCCATCCTCACTACACTCTATAGAGGGACTATTGAGAGCATCCTGAGCAGCTATATCACTGCCTGGTTTGGGACTTGCACCGTTTCGGACCGCAAAGCCCTGCAGAGGATAGTGAGGACAGCTGAGAAGATCATCTGGGTCTTTCTTCCCTCCATCAAATACATTTACAAAAAACACTGCATCCGCAAAGCAACCAGCATTGTGGATGACCCCACACACCCCTCACACAATCTCTTCACCTTCCTGCCGTCTGGCAAGAGTTACCAAAGCATTCGGGCCTTCACGGACAGACTGTGTACTAGCTTCTTCTTCAATAGACACCTCAATACTCAGAGACTGGACTGACACACATGTACGTGCCCTGAGTTGCACTTTAATTATTGTCACTTTATACCTGGCTGCTTCCTAAATAACTGCTATGTCCATAGAACACTATCTCATAGTATGTTATGTTTACATTTGGCATTTTTAGAAACTGTCATCTTTTTGCACTACTCTATACTGGTCGGTGCGGCACTGTCTCTCACTGTGCCTATTGTTCTGTTAATTTTTAGTAATTTATTGTACTGTCCCGTACTTTTTGCACACGTTTGCACGTGCACTTTATATAGGTATGTTATTTAGTCAGTGCAGTCTCTTGTGGTTCTGTGTTTGTCCTATGTTTTTTATGTAGCACCATGGTCCTGGAGGAATGTGGTCTCGTTTCACTGTGTACACAGTATATGTACACTAACTGTATATGTTTGAACGACAATAAAAACCACTTGACTTGACTTGAAAGAGATGTGGAAGGCCAGATGTACAACTAAACAAGAGCATAAGTACATCAGAGTTTCTACTTTGAGAAATAGACACCTCACATGTCCTCAGCTGACAGCTTCTTTGAATTCCAAAAAGTTAGAGTGGGCAAAGAAACACAGACATTGGACAACAGATAATTGTAAAAGAGTGTTATGGATCTTAACCCCATTGAGCTTTTTTGGGAACAAGACAAGACAGCCACATCATTGGAATGTGCTACAGGAAGTGTGGGGTAAAATGTCACCTGAATATCTGGACAAACTGACCGCTAGAATGCCAATTATCTGCAAAACTGTCACTGCTGCACATGGAGTATTTTTTTGATGAGAACTCTTTGAAGTAGTTAAAGAAGTTCTGAAATGTTATTATTTTTTTCAAATTGTAATATACATTTTTCACATTATAAATATTCTGACAATACATTGTAATCAGTTGAATGACAATTTGGTCAATAAAAGTACCAATTTCTTTCCATAAGAGCAAAAATCTGTACATTATTTCAAGCATTTGTTCACCTGTGTGTGTGTGTGTGTGTGTGTGTGTGTGTGTGTGTGTGTGTGTGTGTGTGTGTGTAGCGTGTAATTATCACTTTGTGTGGACCAAATGTCCCCATAAGGATAGTAAAACCCGAAATTTTTGACCTTGTGGGGACATTTTGTCGGTCCCCATGAGGAAAACAGCTTATAAATCATACTAAATTATGTTTTTTGAAAATGTAAAAATGCAGAAAGTTTTCTGTGAGGGTTAGGTTTAGGCCGGGGATAGAATATAAAGTTTGTACAGTATAAAAACCATTATGTCTATGGAGAGTCCCCATAAAACATGGAAACCAAACATGTGTGTGTGTGTGTGTGTGTGTGTGTGTGTGTGTGTGTGTACTCACTATATTGATTGTCTATTTTTAATTAATATATTTTGTGATGTTTAAATCCTCTAATTTTCCCTGCACTCTTCCAAATGGAAGTTTGATGGTGATCTGAAAACAATGTGATGGACATTTTGTAGTGCTGTCTGGCAAAAATAAAACTTGTTTTGATTGCTGCGTTGATAGTTTTGACCATATTAAACTTTTTCCCAACCCTGTTAGGTACTACAAATTATCTCACTTGGAAAAGAAAGCTGCAACACATTTTTAACCCCAAGTATTGTCAAAAGGAAAACTTACTGGAGTACTGTCAAGTACTCAGCCAATATTATCTTTTGTTTCTACGTCGCTTGCTATCTCTCAATAGCTGAATATAAATCTTAATGTGAAAGAGGCCCCCAATGACTCCTTTGGAATGGAAAGACGTCTAGTGAGTCACAGTGCTCAGGAGGTTAGCATGAAAGCATGGTTGGGGGGAACACAACTGCTATAAGTATAACATCCAGGAAAGCCTTGGCAAAATCTCTGACTTAAAAAAAAACATCATGGCTTGATCACCAGTGGATTTGACAGGGTTAAAACAATATCACTTATGCAGATAGTTTCAATTAATCGGCTTGTTTAGCAGCTTTGATCCTTTATTTTTAGGTTTGATACTTTTTACATATTGGTGACATAGACCATCACGTTGTTTTCCACTGCTCTGCATAGGAAACTAAAATCTTAATCAGTATTTTTGTCATGTTTTATGGGTAAATTATCTAAACATTCTTAAAATATGACGAATATACTTAAAAAGATAAGACTTGTAATTTTAATCCAAAACACCTTTTTGTCAAATTCTGCAAATATCTCCTCACAGTCTGCTAGCTGTCTGTTCTGTGGGTGGGCTGAAAAAAAATCTAGTATTTGTACATAGCCCTGGCTCTGTAAATGGGACAAAAACAAAGTGGAACAGACCGATCCATGCATCACTACTCCAGCAGTGGTTGTTGCGTGTGCACAGGATGGGGGGTGGGGGCAGAGCAGGAGGGAAATTCATTAGAAGAGCGAAGGCAAATTTGGTTGATTCAAACTTTCTAAACTCCAAGGAGGAAAAAAGTTCAGGCGAATATAAACTAAAAAAGAAGTATTATGATATGTCGAGTGCTAGGAGCCGTGTCAACATCGGCAAGGCTTTTCAGTGGTGGAGAGACCTCCGAAAGGTAAAAGTCTTGAAGACGGATGCAGAAGTTGCTCTTTTTCTTCTCGATAGGTGGGTAACATAAATGTTCCTATGTTTCACAGAACCCATATGTGCTGTTGTTGTGATGTTAGATTTAGTAGCAGGAGAGACTGGAGCTTGAGTGCATAAAACTGTCTCACTTGCATGAATTTGGGGGGAGCTTCAAAAGGATCACTGAAGGGAGGGGTGTGTATGTTCATATATCAATGCAGTTGAGTTTGAATATCAACAGTGTTTCTCAGGATTTACCTTTAAAGGGATGATCCTTAAAAATAAATTCTCCATATAATGAAATTGCATGGTGACTGAGGCTAACATTCTGCCTAACATCCCTGGGATTGAGACAACATGAGCATGAGTAAACGATGAAAGGAATTAAATTTTTGAGGTTAACAATCACTTTAAGAAAATTATTGTTTGCAATCTGTTTGTTTTGTTGCTAAATATTTAGTGACTCAACCAAATGAAAATCTGTTGAAGAGCCTGCAATGCTCAAAGGAAGAGTTTGAAGTGGAAGCCCTCTGAAGTGAGGAAGTGATAACACACAGCTGGAGATGCAGTCGTAAAAACAATGCCCAGACTTTTTTAAAACCATCAGACATTTACCATCCATCATGACAGAAATGTAACTTTATACATTAGGGCAGTCATAATATGCACAAGTAGACTGAGTAACATCATCATTCATTTTGTTAGCCGCACTTTCGTTTAGTCTTCCTTCAACTTTTCCAAAGTGTAGCCTACCATTTGTATCTAGTTGGGTGTAACTGTAAACTGTACAAAGGAAAAAGTTAAAAAGCATAGCATTTTATACATTTGGCTCTTCACACAATTGTTAATGTTTTGACAGACAAACTATTGTTGTAGCAACTAACCCATTTACATAATTTTGCAAAAACGTAAGGACCTTACATAACATCTCATTCATTTCAGTTCAACTGCAGCTCCCAACTTGGCCCAATGATTTTGAGACACTACGGGGCCAGCTGAATGCGTTTGTTTACTTTACTTGGGAGCTGCAGTTTAGTCACCATATTTGCGAAGATGCTGTGGCAAAAACAGAAATGTGAATGTTGATTAAAGAGCTAGTTAAGAGACTAATTGTACATGATCATACTTGCAATTAAAATAATTTTAGAATCTATTGTCACCGAACAGCTGAAGGAATTTTTAATTAACAATAGTATTTTATCTAGGTTTCAGTCCGGTTTCAGAAAAAATCATAGTACAGTAACTGCTACTATGAAAGTCTTAAATGACATTACCTGCGCCCTAGATATTGGAAGGTCATGTGCTGCGATGTTTATTGATTTGACTAAAGCTTTCGATACAGTCAATCATGGTATTCTTTTGTCGCGTTTGCATTGTATCGGTCTTTCTGAAACAGCATTAGGTTGGATCAGGAACTATTTAAAGAATAGGTGTCAAAGAGTGCAAATTAAGGGGTCTCTTTCTGAAAAGCTCACCATTGAATCTGGTGTGCCACAGGGGTCCATTTTGGGTCCCCTGTTGTTTACATTATATATTAACAATCTTGGTGATAATCTATCAGACGCAAGTATCCATTTATATGCCGACGATACTATTATCTATTGTTTTGCATCTTCTATTGATAATTGCATTTTAAAGTTGCGGAAAGCATTTGAATTAGTTCAGTGTAACCTATTTTCTTTAAAATTAGTCCTAAATGATAAGAAAACAAAATACATGGTCTTTTCTAGGAAACATAAGACTGATTCTTCTCCACCACCTATTTACACGTTGCAGGGTAACTCTATAGAACTGGTCTCCTCTTGCAAATATCTAGGGTTTGTGTTGGAAGAGGACTTATCATTCAAGTTACATGTTAAACAACTGCTGTCTAAGTTAAGGTTACAGCTGGGGTTTTATTTTCGGAATAGTGCATGTTTCTCACAGTCAGCCAAGAGAAAGTTGGTGGAATCTACCTTCTTACCTATCTTAGATTATGGAGATGTTTTTTACAGAAACACTACTAAAGCTCTCTTACAATCAGTAGATTCTGTTTATCACTCTGCTCTAAGATTTATAACTTGTACAAAATATCACACTCATCACTGTGCACTGTATGAAATGGTAGGTTGGCCTTCACTTCACATAAGAAGGTACAAACACTGGCTCATACTTGTATATAAGGCATTAGTCGGCCAGCTTCCTCAATATATGAATAGCTTAATAACTTTTAATATTCAAGGGTATAATCTACGTTCAAGTAGATATATTCTTTTAAATGTTCCTTTAATGAAGACAGAGTTTGGAAAAACTGCTTTTATTTATAGTGCATCAGCTGCTTGGAATGAGATCCAAAGTTCATTGAAACTTGATGTACTTATTTCTATAAATGAGTTCAAGTTACATTTAAACAAATTATTCAAATATGTCTGCACTTGCGCTTAACGTTTAATCTTGTTTTATTGTTGTATATGTGTGTGTTGTGTAATCTGTTTTATGTAGTTATGTATATTGTGTGTTGCTACCTTGGCCAGGGCTCACTTGTAAATGAGATATTTATCTCAATGTGATTATTTCCCTGGTTAAATTAAGATTAAAAAAAAAAAAAAAAAAAAAAAATTAGAATTCAATGTCCACACCAGGGACCAAACAGATTCAAATATGAACTGATTGTATTAGTAAACTACATACACACGAGGAAGGCTATAATGCTGAAACATCTGTGTCCCCTTGTTGTGTGTATTTGATGGAGAGAAAAATAAATTATAAAAAGGGAGTGCAGATCATTTCTTCTTTGGAAATATACGTTTATATTAACTTAGTTAAACTTAGTTTTTTATACTGTGTCCAGATAAAGGCACCGTACAACCCTGTAACCAATTTTTTTATTGTTTTTTTTTTTATCAAAATGGTTAATTTAATTGTGATTTTTTTATTTAATATTGCTAGAAAAAACGAAATCACAAAAACTTTCGTAACAGGGCTGCAAAAATCTAATAAAACTGCTTATTTATATAATAAATTCATTGACTCCCTGAGATTGGTAATCAACATTTTCTGAAGGTCAAGCACCTCCTTTTACTGATGATATGCTGAAAGAGCACCCCATCCATGAAACATACCAGATGCTCAATCAGGTAGCAGGAACTTGATCTGTTCTGATTGCTAAAGGGTGCGACAGCATAATTATTTTGAGAGGACATTTATAGCTACAGCATTCAAACACATACAGTATCATATTCTCAGATTATACACTGTTATCATCTTTAAATAGCTTTTAGATGGTAGTAAGTTTAAATGCACTTAGAAACACTCATACCCTCCATACCCACATTTGCTATGGTGAGTCACAACACTCCTACTCGATGGCCATTTCAAGGCATGGATATGTAGCAGCTGTGGTCGGATAGCTTAAATAGATCAAGAAAAGGGCAAATGACTGAAACATGCATTTGTCAACCCGGGATATAATAATAATAATAATAGCATACAATAGAAAGGAGTTATTTATGAATTCATAGTGAGTACTTGCAAATGTTAGGCATAGAATGGGGTGAAGAAAAAGAGGCCATTTTTGTCTTCAAAAAAAGGAGAAGAAAAACAAACAGATAATATAGCGGCGTCAGTTCTATATACCATATAGCACTATAACTCATTCTTTGGTACTAGCGGTTCAAATATACACAAGGATTGCAATATTTTGGTGAGAGTTATTACAACTGGTTTTAGTTGCATAATACTCTGAGTACAAAGTAAATGCATAATTTATAGAAAAAATGAAAGAAAATGTAGCATGAACCAAGCAGGGTCTTGGAAAAGCATTGGAAAGGGCCTCCCTCTGCAGATGGGCTCTATCTGAAAAACAGCAACAATGACATAATAGCTCACATTTGTTTTCCAGCCAAGAGTCAAAACCTAATATTTATTGGATGTTTAGACAGATCATATAGACACACCACAAGGCAATTCTTTGATTCCAAACATCATGTCACACTTTTGACGTCAGTAACACGCTCAGTGGTAAATAAGCCAGATTCAATGCACCTCCCAATGATGGGGAAGCTACTCGGGGAATCTGTGGCTTGCCAGTCTGCAAGCTACTCACAATTTAGCTCAGTTAAGCAACTGGCATGCTACTTTTTTGAAAAGAGTAGTTAGGTACTTAAGGTGGTAACATCTTTTTGAATATAATAAAATATCATATATTATAATGTAATGTAATGTATGTTTATGTGATTATACTGTATATCATATAGTTAAAATCCAGTCCAAAAAAAAAAAAAATACTCGATGACATGAAAATTAACCAACAAAAGAAAAAGGGTTCCACATATGAATGAATTATATTTAACCCAAACTGTCCCTCTCCACTCTTCCTCCCTGGCAACTCTCTAGGAAGGCCAAATAAGTGCCCTACTTCTTGCCATATGCACCCAAACTGCCCAGCCGTCTATGCGACATCTTTTCAAAAGCCACCACTCTGCTCAACTTGATGCACCACTCATGAAATGAGGGCACACCAGCTGACTTCCATCCCCCAAGAATCACCTTCCTGCTTATCATCAAGCTGGTTAGTACGTTTTTTTATGTGTTTGTTCCCTACGTTAATACCTGCCCCGTTATCCAGAATACAAAGTCTGGGGCAGAATAAGAGTGCTCAAGACCTCACAGACATAACTCTGAACCCTCAACCAAAACTCTTGAATCTTAGTACAGGACCAAAAAACATGGGCTATGTACACATCCTCCAACTGACATCACCAGCAAGTAGGTGTGCCTTTAAGGCCAAGCCTATACAATTTAGAGGGAGTCCAATAAAAACGATGCAGAATCTTAAATTGAATGAGGCGCACCCTTGCATCCCTAGACATAGACTTGACATTTTTTTAAATCCTACCCAATTCTTCATCCTCCAGTACTAAATTCAAGTCTTTCTCCCATGACATCTTAATAGAGGTTAAAACCCAGTCCCCTAGATTCTGATTTAGCTAGAAATAGAACGCTGAAGCCTTGTGACCCTTTCCAAAAGCAGCAAGCACCATCTCAAGAGTGTCTGCTGCTTTAGGGGGCTGCATACTACACCCAAAGGTGGTAAAAAGTAGATGCTGCAGCTCTAAGTACCTGAAGAATTGAGATCTGGGAATCTCAAACAGATGTATAATATTTTCAAAAGGATATCAATGCTCCATTTTCATACGGGTCACTCAGCGTAGCAACTCCCTTCTCAATCCATGCTGTCCAGCAGAAAGAGGACTTGTTAATGCACAATTTAGGGTTTTATCAAATACAATACTTGCAACAACATTCAGGTAAATGTCCGAATTGAACATGCAGGAAACTTTTGTCCACACTAAATGCATTTGCGAGATTACGAGATGTGTCTTTACTTCTCTGGGCAGCTTGGTAGAAAGACTTTGCAATGGCAAGATGGGGCACGGACCTCCTGTTCAATAAAGAGTGAGGGAGGAGCTATCACAGGTTGAAGTGACCAATGAGCTAAATGTCTGAGACCAAAAGCTTAATAGTAAAATCAAATCTTGGGGAGACCTAACCCACCTTTGTCAACTGGCCTTTGTAACTAATTAAAATGCATCCAAGGACATTTACCATTCCAGATAAAGGATTTAGCTATACATTCAAATTGTTTAAAATAAAAGAGGGGAACATCAATGGGAGAGACTGTAGTAGGCACTTGAATGTTGGAATTCAATTTGTTTTAATAACATTAACCTTCCCAATCATAGATAAATGTAATGAAGCCCACCTGTCCACGCCACCCGAAAAACTTTTTATTAAAGGGTCAAAACGAACTCTAACTAAATCACACATTTGCTGGGAAGAAAATACCCAAATACTTAAAGCCCTGTTTGGGCCACTGGAAGGTACCCAGCTGGAAAGCCGTTACCAGGCAGTACGGTGTCAGAGCCAAAGCTTCGGATTTATACCAATTATCTCTGTATCCTGAGAATTTAGAAAAGGTATAACAAATTCTGTGGAGGCAATGCATAGATCTAGCAGGGTCGGAGACAAATAACAAAATATCATCTACGTAAAGCAAAACAATTTGTGTTTTTGAATGAATGCACATTAGGATGACATTAAACTAACCCTTAAATAAATAAATGACAAAAATAGAACAAAAAAACACTACAGTAATTTATATGAATGATTCCAATCTGAAGCACATAACTCAAAAACATACTAATAAACAGCAGCAATTAACGAAATATTTCGCTATAGAAAAGAAGATGCAAAATACTGCACATGGACTTAAATTAGTGAATCAGTTGTTTGTTTGGAAGAAAGGATGACTCAAGTCTGTTTAGGCTTTAGTTGTCTGAACAGGACAAAATGGGTTATTACATCAGGTTTTGTGACAAGAACATATAAACTGGTTCAAAACGACATAAATAGCTGCGTTTCCACTATCAGACCAAATTATGGCATGCTTGTTCATCCCAGGGCTAGTTGCGTTCCCACTGTGCACATCATGCCTCATTGGGGCTTCCTCAGGCACGATTTCCCTTAGGCAAAACATGGCCAACTGGGGATTGAGGCGAACTGAGGTCAGAGGTTTTAGCACCAAGATCGCCAACCTTGCAGGTTGTTTCCAGTGCACAATGCTACAGGTTTGGGAAGAAAAAAAATTGCAGACAAAGTACAAATCCATTAAAATGGACAATGTGGTGCCCAATGAAAGAACTTTCCAAGGTTTGGATTGTGTGCTGGGACACTATGCCGCTGTTAGTGGAGAGACCACTCGGGACACCATGGCAGATGCAGTCATTGAGTTGACCAGTTAGCTAATGTTTACAAATTATATATTATATAAGCTTGATATTCTACATAACTAGATAACATAATACCTAAGCTTGAGCTTCCTTCTTGCTTGTGAAATTGGTGGGTGTGTGATGCTGGCACCAGGCCTTTGTATTAAGGGCAGGTTTTAGGGCAGTGCTGCAGAGCTTTTGGCCCAATGGTTGAAACGTAGATCAATTTTGGCCCCAGCTGGCCAACTGATAGCCCTGGCTCTCACTGGCCCAATAGTGGAAAAGCGGCTAACTATGTCTTCTCAGGACAATTTGAAGACAAACAATAATGATGACCAAGCTGTTGGATCATTCCAGAATTTTCAGTAAAAATTACTTAAAAAGGTGGGTTCAAATGTATCTTTTATTATACTTTTCAGTCCTTTTAAACTATCACAGTAAAAGGTAAAGTCTTTACGGGGAAAAGGCATAGGGTTGATCACTTCTCATTATAGGGCAGCCAAAGCAGTCCAGACCTCTCTTACAATAATACAGACATTGTCTTTGCCCACCCAAAGAGATGCACTAAGGTGTATTAATCCACACTGGTTGCAAGCCACCACCTAGCGAAAATGTAATGAATGACTCAAACAAATATGGGATGCTTGAGCAATTTGAGCACATCAAAATGGGTTGGGGATGCTCTTCAAGCACTTCAGCATCTGCTTGGGTCCACTTTGAGCATTTTGTCAGTTTCAATACGGTACTCAAATCCTTCAATGTGTGATGATTTGCTGCCCGCTAAAATACAGGACAAAACTTTCACCCAAAATATGGGATGTCATGGCTAAAACAGAACAGTTGGCAACCCTACATTGCATAAGCCACATTTCCTGTTTTTTACGCTGTGTCTGTGATGAAAGTGATCATATTCAAGGGTGGATCAAGGGTCAGTGTGTAGCGGGAGAGTTAAGCACCACCTTAGGGGGAACTTACATAAAACTACCCTGGAAGACTGAGAACGAAAGAATCTTTGTCCCCACGCCCAGTAGGATTAGTCTCTGTACACTCGAATGAATGTATGTTTACCCTACCTTCCTGTGTTCAACACTAAAAGAACTAGCAAGGTGGGATTCAGGTGAGTATGTGTTACACGGTGGCTTCCTGAAGTGTGCAGTGTATGTATGATGTGTGAGACTCTGTAGGAGTCTGGCTTTGCATACCCCAACCTCAAACCTAATAAGGTAAGTGAGACGCCCCTACTCCAAGGTAACTTTCAAAGGCAAAACACATTTGCTAGATTCAACAACTTAACAGTATTTATCTTATTTTTTCTTTATAGGTCTCTGAAGAATTTGGATTTAAATTATCAAAAGTGAATCAAATATGTCAATGAAATAAATGTTCAATAAAATGAATGATTAGTCACTCTTTTAGATGTCAAACTGTCAATACTCCAAGTCAGTTTTCACAAAATAAGCAAAATATAATTTAACCACTCAATTGTTCACCCAGTTGATTCAGTTGTTCAGTCAAAACCCTTCAAATTATTCAGTTCAGTTAGACACTCAAATGACTCAAGTGATTCAATTAAATGAAAATCAGTTCTCAGGAAAAGACTCAGTTCAATGTCTTTGTTCAATTGTTCAGACCAATTCAATGAAAGTTCAATGAACGTGAAATCTCAATGTTCACAAACTTTTAGTACAATGTTCAATATTCAAGAAAGAATAGAAGAGGCTACCAGTCTGTAGCAACAATGAGCTGTAATGAAATGAGCTGGGCTGAGTTGACTTCAGTTGAGTTGCGATGAGCAGTGTTGAGTTGGGGTGAAAAGGGTTGATTTGAGGTGGAATTAGTTGGCTTTTAGATGAACTTAGGTGAAATTAAATGAGTCAGCAAGGAGATGTTGTCTGGATGGTAGGGTAACAACAATAACTGAAGACATGAAAGGTTTGCATTACTTTAACAGCTGTGCAAAAGTGATCTCTCTCTTCCAAAATGGTGCACTGCGGCAGCAGCAATACATGTGCATGTACAAAATATTTAAAAAAAATACAGAGTTAAACTTGTCAAAAACTCACATGCACACTAGTGAGTGCACTGAAAAAAAGACAGTATCATGTGATCAGTTTCAAAGTCGCAATTTATATATACTAAATCACAATTTATATACTACTAAATATGTGAACTTTGCACCATATTCTTAGTTAGAATGTAACCCTATGTATAAACTAAATATTTACTTAAGCCTCTGACCAGGAGTAACAGATGGAATAAAAAAGCAGACTCATTTTATGACACCAATGAGCTCATGTTTTGGTTGACAGGCTTCAGTCCATTCAACATATATGATGATGTTGGCATTTACACTCGTTAACATTTACGGGAGAAAACATTATGTAAAAACTTACTTCTTCAGCATGAACCCGATCTAATGGTGCAACATAAATATACCAGTCAACAGTACACTGATCCAGAGAAAGCAGCTCTTGAGTCAACTGTACGCTGATCCGGTGACAGCAGCTCTCAAGTCAACAGTACACTGATCCCGGGACAGCAGCTTTTGAGTCAAAATAGTACATTGAGTTGATCGCAGCAGTTCGCGAGTCAACAGCACACTGATCTGAGGACAGCAGCTCTCGAGTCAATAGTACATTGAGTTGATCACAGCAGCTCTCGATCACCAGTACACTGAACTGAAAATCACCTGTTTCGGACAATATACTGAGAACTGCTCATCAGTGAGTGATGAGCATGCGTGAACCGAGGACTTGAATGAGGGGGCGAAACATTTCAGTCAAGAGATGTAAACAAATTTGACCAGTTCTGTGCATGCAGATTATATCTGAAGTTGTGATGAGCTGGATCATGGTTTCTGTAAAAAAAGGGTGAGTTGATTAAGACTAGTTTAATCACTTTTTGTGCTTTAGACATGTGTAGAAGATCCACGTTAATGTAGGATGTGTTGTAAGATCACTAAATGAAACACTGATGACAATAAACACCCTTATTACTGTAATATAACTTAAATGTAAATGCAATTTTCAGCAATATGCACTTACATATGGCTGTATTGAATGTGTTTGAGCGTGTATTCTATGATGCCGGCGTATTGACATTATATTTAGTGACCTCATAATGCAATGAAGTAAATTAACTTGTGAATTGTTTTTTTTTACCCCTTCAATGAAACGAACCATCTGAAAGAACCGGTTCACGGAAAAGAATCAGACTTCCCATCACTAGTGTTTTCGTAGTACGTTTCAGAAGATAAAAGATATACAGAGCAGATTTGCTTGGGGGCATTTCCATAGATAAACAATATAATTGAAAGCATGAAAGTTGCATGCCTGTTGCAAGCTGTATTTATCCAATAATTGTTATCGACCTTTTAAATATTCAAATAAGAATGTTAGCCAAGGGTTTACAAATGTACAGTGGGAAACATCGAAACCTAAACACTGCTGTGTGGTCAAAATACCCATGATTAATTCCTAACGCAGGGTAAAGTATGAAGAGTGTAAAACATAAAACATGACAACCCAGGATTTTGTTTACCCAGGGTTAAGAATGACACAGTGTAGACAATTTCAAGTGTCAAAAGCCCTTTTATAACACAGTTTACATGTTACATCTTTTGGGTGTCATTACTGTATATAGTGAATCTTTAAATATTACTGAAAATAAATCTAAAAGGTCCCACAAACTTTTTTCACCCCCACGGATACTCTCAAGGACCAGGAGTTGTGTTCTAACACCATGTACATTGAAACAGCAACACTATTTGGTCCTTTTCGGCTTTCGTTGTGTAATGCACATTGTGTTCAATTGACAGTTTTATAGTCTATTGTTGATTGTTCAGGTGTTATAAGTTAGATTGTTCATATTTTAATACGGCCCTCATGAAAAACTTAATAAATGGCTATACACTCGTCACTAAACAACATTACTATAACAACTTATGTGGAAGTGCTAGCAAAAGTGCCTGCAAACTTTGAACAGTCTAAAAAATTTGAGTTGAGAAAAAATCGGATTATCCCTGCCTACGTTGTGAACAAAGTTTATGGCTCCTACACACTACACGACTTTCAAAGACGTCGTTTCGTGGGACCGTTCATATTACACATCTGTCTGTCTTGTCACTGAAGTCATAGCGTTTTCAAATTACACGACAAATCCGCGACAGGTGAAGACATTATAAGACATTTTAGTATTGACGAATCCCTCAAAAGTACCTCATACTGAAAAAAAAAAGTACCTCATACTGAAAAATCTACCTATTTATTTACCTGACTGTCCAAGAGAATTGGTAACTTCTCTCCAACTCTTCTCTTTCTCCACCCGGTTGTTGTAAAGTTCAGATGAAACATCAAATAGGCACTGGTGCTCCTGCCAATGTTTCACAAATGTTTCCTCCATTTCTTCAGTCCAATGAGACTTTCTTGATGCCGCAGCCATGCTAGTTGATGTTCTGTTGCAGGTACATCAGGACTCATCCCACTGAAACTTCCTGTGCCCCTTTCTTGCTCTCTCATTGGCTGTAGGTCAACGCTGCAGTTGTATTCAGTCAAAACATATTTCAAACTGCACGATTTGGAATTGCAGACATTCTCTCAAATCGCATCTTTGATAATCTTTCATAAATTGTGATCGTTGCTCAAGGGAGCGAGCTCCGATTTGCCCACAATTTCAGGCTTTTGTCGGCGATCTTTTCGGAGAGCGAAAATCGGGCTTAAAATCGTGTAGTGTAAACTCGGCATTAGAGACTGAATTAACTGATTGACTTGAATGAATCTTTGAGATAGTCATTCAAGGAGAGTGTGTTTGCTTATTACACCAGTTCACTCGGCTGTAAAACTGTATGAACAATTTAATGCAAAATAAAAACACATTTTGTCACTTTTTTTGGAAAACACGTTTTTTGCTATTTTGAAACTACTGAAAAATGCAGTTAAAGCATTTAACTTTCTTTTGAAGTTATACAAGAAACAAATTGGAATTTAAAGTTGAAGTATGTAATTTCTTCGCCACTAACGCCACCAACCAGAATTGCAAAAATAAACTTTGTTTTCAAAACAGCATCCTGAATCAACACCCAAGTGACATGAGGTTGAGAAAATTGACAGACTATTCATTTTTGGGTGAACTATTCCTTTAATTTAGTAGCGACTCTACTAAAGAAAGAAAGAAAATGAAAAACAACAATGTGCTAGTCATCTGGGGGATGCATTTCATAGCTGTTTAAAAAGGGAAAACGTCTGTGGCAGTTTGATGTGGGGAAGCCCTGTTGGTTAATTGAGAGAAAAAAATCAACAATCCCAAATGTTAAACTGGAAAATCCATGACATCATTCCAAACAGAGACACTGAGAGGGGGGGAGTGGAATGAGTAGGAGAAAAACAGCAAAGGGTCAAAAATGATGTCTGATTAGCAATGGTTTCCAGTGAGGCACACTGTGGGTTCACCAAATGAAGGGAAACAGTGGTGAATGTTTGCGTGTTTCTTGTTTTCACCCCTTTGTCCTCCCTACTGTGTTCCAGGGGCGACTTTGTATCTGAGGTTCATTGTGGTGGCAGCGTGAGGGCTGTGTGATCTCCTCTCACTCTGAGAAGTGTGTGTGTGGAGCAGAGGTCATGCTAAGGTTCCGATGAAGTCAGAATTTAATTATGCCTCAATGAACCAAAAGAGTGTGTAATAAAAAACAGTTGGATTTTTTTGTCTCAAGACATATAGATACGAGTATGAATGGCTCTCTCTATTTAATCGCTTGTAGAACTGGGGGGGGGGGGGGTCCCCTACATATAATAAAGCAATGGGTCACTCAAAGGCATGCATTGATGATTATTTTACTAGAGTAAGGGGTATTGTTGGCAACAAGGCTTTTATAAGGCTGCAGAAAAGATCAGCATTGCTGGTCACCAGCTTGTTTTAGGTGCTGGTCCCCCAGCATAGGATAAATTAACCAGCTTATTTAGAAAGATCATACTGGTCAGCCAGCTTCACCAGCAAGGTTTTTCTGGTGAAAAGCATGGCTGTGCTTGTCCACCAGCTAGACAATCACCAAACCAGCACTAATCAGCATAACCAGCCTAGATCAGCATGGGAATTGCATGCGGCGTAAGCTGGAATTTTAACTGGTTTAGGCTGGTCTAAACTGTTTAAAGTATCAAAATTTAGAAGCAGTTATACATATTTTAAATATTTGCTTGTTACCATGACAAGCAAAGATGGTTAACGAACAGAATGGGAAGTGGATAGGGGTGGAACACCAGGCTTTTCCATTTATTTGATATTGCTACTGCCCATTACTACCAAGAAAAAAATCCAAAAGGGTTTGAAAGTCCTGTTAAAAAGAATAGGGCAACTCTACATCACTTTCCAAGAAACTGCACTCATCATCATCTCCCAATCTGTCTTTTTAGACAATTCTAGACATCCACAGATAGGCCTACCGTGTTCACCAACAGTAGCCGTGCAGTAGGTTGAGGGAAACCGCACGGGGAATGCAGGGCCATGGAGGGATAGAGAACAGAGTGATATGGATAAGCAGTTGATGTATGGGGGGGAAGGCACAGCGAACTTTTTGTTCCAGATAAAGGGGTTCTGTTCCCCCATGTATCAGGAAATATGGTGAATAAGAAACATATTGCACACCATGTGTGTCAGAGGACACAATTCAAATAGCTCTCTTGGAAGGACAGTAGTCACTTAAAACCCCTACTTTGAAAAAATTAAGAACACAAATGTAAATGTCCCACTTAGTGAGAAATGTTGTATAGACCAACCATTTCTATTTTAGTAACGACTTATCGACAGTACTTTTAACATCACTACATGTTACTGCTCTTATTGTGAATGATTCTTTGGTGCATGTTATTCCAAAGAAAAAACATCACCTCATAAACTCCACCTATAAAACAAACATTGCAAAGCACTCTTATTTTTCAACTGAACCTCTCTGACCACTTGCCACTTTTTTAGAGGGTTGTAAAGTGCGACAGGTTTGCACTATTTGTAATTAAAAAAATTATGATATGTGATGACACATTTTTTACATGTAAAACCATTTACATGTGCGATAAGTGCCATTTTCACCTACAAGGAGCATTATCGCACATATAAAACCATTTACATGTGCGATAAGTGCCATTTTCACCTACAAGGAGCATTATCGCACATATAAAACCATTTACATGTGCGATAAGTGCCATTTTCACCTACAAGGAGCATTACAACAAAGAACATGTATAGCGATTCTTAAGTCTGCTTTATTATTACCATATCTCAAGCATTCAAACTTTTCCAGTTTGCAGTTGACCTGCTGTCATTGTCACGGTAATGATCATTTTTGCTGTGCCGGTCACAGAAAATAAGAAAATACACTGTGTGGGAAGTTGCAAATGTTCAGTGAAAGAAAATACAAGGGTGTTGCAGCACCAATGATTTATCATTTCATTAAAAAAAAATATTGTTTCAAAATCGTTGTAGTTGTAGTAGTAAATTGTAGTATTAATAGCCTAATAAAAATAGCAATAAATAATTAAACAAATAAAAATTTAAACATCAATCTTCTGTGTGCTAATACATTTTAATTAGTGCTAATGCATTTTTAAGATTGCTAGCACCAGCACAAATGCCTAAAAAAGTAAGCTTAACCCTGATTTTCATGATCCAATCAATTCCTGATGAATAAAATTAAGTCCATATGCTTCCACATTTTTGCTCGTTGAGTATCCTGTTTCACCTTGATATGCATCACATCAGAGAAGTAAAATGGGTTGCCAATGCTGTGCTGAAGCCGAAAAGTCTACAATTCTAAATTCGGTTTGGGACAACCTCCAATATCTACTAATTGTCTACCAGGAACATACTCAAACTTTTTTCACCATTATTTTTCCTGCTCTTGTAAGTAGCGCAAGAAATGTTTTTCTTTCCTCAAGGTGCCTTACTTGGTAGATCTGATCTATATCAGTGGACAGGACAGATCTGTCTGTGTTCATCCCTCTAAATGCTTGTGTTAAATTCAGTTTTGTGTGCCTCTGTTCCAGCCAACTGCATGATCTGGTAAGAAAAGGGTTACTGCTCAATGACAATCCACATATCTAGCAATATATGTCATGGCTTTTGCATTTTTTAAAAGGGCATTAACGTATCATCTGTGTGGCATAGTAGATAAACATCGAGGCTAGGAACGGAGAAGATGCAGTTTCGGGCTTCTCAGGTCTGAGCTGGTGACTGATTTTGCCAGGTAAGACATGTTTCTGGAACAACATCTTTTGATGATCTTGAAACAGAATTCCTGTCAAAACATTGTCTTAACCCTATACATCATTCCAATTACAACCCTAACCATTAACTGGCATTCAGGTGCTATCAGAATTAGCATACTTCCCACTTCTGAGGTCACACTGAGGTCATATATTATGAGTATGTAACATTTAAGTGCTTTGTTGTCATAGAGAATCGAAAAGATTAAGGACCCCATAATCATTTTGGGGTAACTTTTATTTTGACGCTGTAATACAAATTAGTCAGCCATGTACAATATGCATCAAATTATTTCTGATATAATAACATATAATAACATTATTGATTTTAGGTTGCTTTTTTTAAATATAGAAACCAACTAAAATATATAAGAAGTTTGAGGGTAAACAGAGACCCGATTGTGTTATTCACAGTGCGTCATGGAAGTCGCCGTGAACCATGGGAAGTGTATATGTTACCCAAGAATTCCGCCATTAAACACAATTTTTAAACAATGAAGTTGATATAATGCAAACTTATGGCGACAGAAGCATATACCCTTGATGAACTACCTCAGAGCTCAAGGTAGGTCTTTCTTTAAAGGTTTATAAGTTATAGTTTAAAATAATTTCCCCTATGGAAAACATTTTAATGGATTAGACATAACATGGCCCAAGATAGGAATAAGAATGTTGTTGAAGTCCCAACCCTATCCTTAACCCTAAAATCTGATTGGGGTTACTTACTGTAGACAAAAAAAAACTTGATTTCGGACTTGGAGAAATCAGAGTTACCAACTGGGTAAAAGCATGTGTTAAATAACTGCTTGCTTATTATCTGTGCCTAAACATCACATTCAAAGAGAGTCACCTACACACTACAGAGCCAAAACATGTGGACATCCAGTAATAATTAACAGGTATGGATAGGACCCTTAATTTCAGTGAAGGCAAATCTTAATGCATCAGCATACAATGACATTCAAGAGAATTATGTGGTTCCAACTTTGTGGCAAAAATGTGGGTAGGGCCATTTTCTGTTCCAGCATGACATTGTCCATGTGCACAAAGCAAGGTCCATATAGATGATTTACTGAATCTGGTCTAAAAGATCTTGACTGGCCAACACATAGCCCAGACCTGAACCACATTGCAAGCCAGGTCCCATTGCCCAACATCCTTGCCTGGCCTCACAGATGCTGAGGATAGGAACAGCTCCCTATTGATGCCAATGGGGAAATAATTTCTCATCAAGCAAATATGGGTGTGGTTTTTGGGTGTCCACATACGTTTGGCCATCTGGTGTACATAATCACGTATTACAAAAGAAGTATAACTCACGTAATTTACTGAAGAACATTTTGAATAACAGTCTAATGGTTAAAGATCTAGCCTGTTTAATACAGCGGTTAGGAGTTTAATGCCAGATCATGGTGACCCAGGAACTGGACAGATTTTGAGAACACACTACTATACTGTTACCATTATGCAAGACACTAAACCCAAGATTGCTCTAGGGAATGCGGTATACTGCCTGTCTCTGCAATGAGTTCATTGTGTGCTTGGGTTAAACACATCTGAGGAAAGTTTTCAGGATAATCTCATAAACATTCTTATTTTCAATACATTCTTACATTGATGGAATGGTAATGGTAATTCACTGTCGCCATGTTCCACATGAGACTCAACCAGCTAGTTTTGTTTGTATTCAAATAGAAGAAAATTATACCTCAAGAATTTCATTATGACAAAACTTTGCTTCAGGCAAACTGGGCTTAGAAATCTTTGGAAAACTTTGAATTCAAGCCTCTGTAGAAGAATGAGACAATGAGCAAGGTACATTAAACAAAACAAGTTTTGATAAACTACTGAAGACATATACTGAAAACAATTAAAGTATATATAGGAATATAAGACAAAGAATTGTGTGATCAGCACATTGCTTGATTCCTGATGCCCCTTTAATGATGCCGTTATAAATTTTGAAAATCAAGAAAAACATCAAAAGCAATAGTTCAAAAGCTCAAGACAGAGGGCTAAATGTATGACAGTTTTATTTGGACAATCAATTAACACATTCATGAATCACTCAGTGGATTCTAATAACAATAATTATTAATGTTGCTGATAAAATACTGTATGAAAATGTATGGCATTGGCAAATAAGTCAAAAAAGTGTTTACATACAATACCTTGAATCGATTATGCCTAATAACTAGGGTTGCTACGGTCTACGGTGTAACTGGTTTTACTCGGTACAACACCAGTGTAAAATGTAATACTGGGTAAAACATTATGATTAGAACTTCCAATATCAATACAATAGCCTAACGAAGAACTTGAATAAATGAAGAAAAATTTCCAAATGAAGTGTTTGCGACACATAATAAATTAACCTAAATAACACATTGAAAGCCAGATGTTTTTTACCAACATATCAAAATAACACAGGCAGCAAAGTACACGCACTGACAGAAGATGTTTAATTGCAGGTAGTGAATATAATGTGCATGGTGGGTAACTGTAAGACATAAGACTTGAAGAAACACATTTTATAATATTTTTTAAGAGCAGATGACAGAAAATCTCTTGGTGACATAGTGACTCGCCTCAATCCGGGTGGTGGAGGACATAGTGTGCGTGGAGGGTTCACACCATCATCCAAGTTGTCTGTTGAGTTGTGCATCCACACACAACTCAACACACACCCATCGAGAGCAAATCACATTATAGTGACCACGAGGAGGTTACCCCATGTGACTCTACCCTACCTAGCAACCGGGCCAATTTGGTTGCTCAGGAGACCTGGCTGGAGTCACTCAGTACGCCCTGGGATTCGAACTCATGAACTCCAGGGGTGGTAGTCAGCGTCAATACTCGCTGAGCAACCCATGCCCCCAGGTCATAAACTGTTTAAACAAAACCTGATTGGCACAATAAGAATTTTGCCCATTACCCCATTTTCACTTTGCATGTAAACCACCCTTACTGCCATTCTGACGACTTATCCACACATGTAGTTAGCAGCCTGTTTGTGTTTTGCCATCAAAACCAGAGCAAAAAATTATGATTTCAAATCTCATGCACATGTGTCTTTCTTGCATTGTCAGATTTGTTTTTGTAAATGCACTCGATTCCATTTTACAATCAGCATTTAATGAAGTTATCACCTCCATTCATCAAAGTATAAGAAGAACAGAGCCATTACAGGCATTCACATCTTTACAGTATACAGAGAATGTTGCCTCCAAACATAGCGAAACATTCCCATTTCCCCTCTAGTTAAGATGAAGACAAAAAGCCCCTTAAGCAATCTCACGGTATGGAAGACTCCCAAATCTGACCAGCTGCTGCCTTACTGTAAACTTACGACAAATGTATTTGTAAAGAAAGGTCCATGTAAGGTCATTGGTCTGGTTGCTCTGCTTTGTGTCCTGATGGCGATTGTCCAAACATGGAGCGCTTTTCCTCGAAAGACCTCTATCATGAGACACAATGAGGATCAGTGTGTATAAACTGAAGCCTTATACCAATTGCTCTATTTTATTAATATCTCAGTATAAATACACTCCATCTGTGTGTAGGCTATTTATATACTATTGTGTCCTTCGCTCTTGTGGAAGACTTGAAACATCTTTGAGTAGGAGGAAACAGGGAAGTTAGTTCATTTGTTTAATGGACGAATCGTGTCCCATACAGCTGTGATCAATTTCTGACCAAATACAGGATGTCACAGCTAATTCAGGACAGTTGGCAACCCTAATGAGATATACTGTTGTTTCATGATGTTTTATCTTACCCAAAGAAGCTATGTATTAAGCACAAATCATGCGTACAGGAATCTAAAAGCACTGAACTGTTGTCACAGAAGTTTTCCATAAGTAATTTGTCAAGAAATCTATATTTTTGAGGAGAAATTGTTTTGCAAGTCTAAAAGCTTTGTCATCAGAACCTCTTCAAAGAATGCATGAAACACTTGTAAGACCTTACATGCATGGTTTGACCTAGTTTTGCTACAGTTCTGCAAAGCCAGGCAATGACTCAAAAAGCAAAAGTAATGTTGGATATCCCCATTGTGTGATCTTAAACTTTGGCAGATTGTCTCTAAACTTGAGAGCTTTTGGGGTTACTTACCACTATATTTAATGTCAGCAGAATTGATAACTTGATAGATTACATTTCTCTATTATTTCTTTCATTCTTATAAAGCTAAACACCAGGGGCAAGTTGTGTCTATGGGGTCAGTCATCTGTTTTCTTTCTGCAAAACACAAACAAGATGTATAACTGAAACTTGCTCTGTAAACTTGGGTTTGCTTGAAGACTGCTTTGAAGAGCTTTTTTTCTATTAATACATATGAGATTTCTAAGAATTCTGGATGTGGTAAATGTGCTGTCCCTGGATAAAGTTTCAGGACTCTGCGTCATTAAAATGCAACAAGACATGTAATCCATGATCTCTGGCCAAAGTATACATCATGTCGACCTCAAAGCAAATGAATGGGAATGCTGCCTAGTACAGACATTTTAATGTAAAATAGCTCATTTTTGTTGCATAAAATCTAGAATCATCTGTTCATTCAGCCTCTACGTACAAAGCAAGAATCAAACATCCACTACAGTTTATTATTTATATGATTTATATTGATATTTCCGACACTAAATTCTGATTGGATGGCCTGCGTTCAAAACCATTTTGTGCTAAGTTTCTATGTTGCTTGGCAATCATCAGCCTTCAGTTAGACTGATTAACTTTATTACTTAGCAGAATTTTTTTTTAATTCTGATTGTTAAAGCATTCACTTACAAATGTGTTCTCCCATAAAATATCCGCTGGAGTCATAATATGTGTGTATGCATAAAACCATTATTTTTTTTTTTACCTTCGTTCTAATGTGGATGAATCCGGATTATTTTAATGAATGTGCGCATCCCTGAAGATAATAATTTGCATAAAACACGCCCAAGTGATCTGCAAATAAGGGCTTTTCCGCATTTCTTCTATACAGCGATTCATCACTATGTAAATGAATCATTTATGATTTATAAATGTTCCTGTTTCTGAATTTTATCGCAAATTTAGAATAACTTTAAGCACAAACTTTGATGAATCAATATTTTTGCATGAAAACGTTCACATTATGGTTCCTTACAAATAGTTAAAGGGTTTTAGGTACTCCACTTTGTCGTTTATTTATGGTAAAATTACTGTAATAAGTGGAATCTTGTGACTTTTTGTTTCAATATATGGTATATACATCATAAAACCTACAAAATTATATTTCACAGTTGCAGTATTTGGTTAAAGTTGCTATATGCAAGATTGACAAGCGTTTGAAATGGGTACTGCAGTCCAAATTCAATATATTGGAGTTGTCTGCCCCGTCCTAAACCCGAAGCTCATGCAGGTTGCCAGAATGTTGACACGAAAATTAGCCAATTCAGCATCTGTACTTGTGACAAGGCATGAGGATCTAAATGCAGCTTTAATAAAACAAAGAAACTCAGAATAGACGGAAACATAACACAGGGACCCAATCGCAGAACATCAAACAGCACATGCAAAGACTGACAAAGAAACCAGCGGAAACAAGGGCTTAAATACACAAGGGAAAACAAGGGAATGAGGAACACCTGGGGAAACAATCAGGGGAAAACCAATCATGAAAAGAAACTACAAAGGACTACAAAACTAACAGGAAACAGGAACGGGGAACTAAACAAGAATTTCAACATAAAAGTCAAGGCAAAAACAGGGAATATGTGACAGTTTTAAAGGATTTATGGGCTTTAAGTTGTCTCCATATTCCAAAGGCATCTCCAATGTTTTTCCTTGTTTTACTAAGCCTCTGGTCATGGTGGTTTTTAGACAGATGGCGAGGCTTTTTAGGTAGGGTGGAATCCAGTTCGCTGCCCTCCATGGCTGCAGTATACAGTGTTGTTTGCCTGCAAACTTGTTCAAATCTGGCAACCCGGCGGTGTTGAAATATTATTGGTGAATGGGCAGTGGGCGGGATCACACAGTCCAAAACATAAACAGAAAGTCCGGCCTGGAATGGAACCTTCAAAGTAGAATATACTGGCTGTAGCACTGTTATCGGAGAAGCCAGTATTTTCAACGTAGCATGTTTCCTAATTCTCTAATGACATATTATGGTCATTTTATGATTTAGTACAGTAAAAATGTTTACATATAGCACCTTTAAGTGAAATTCCCTATGTATTTTTAACATATGCAACATGCAGTGACTTCAGAGTTAGAAAATACTGATTAATGATTGTCAACTCTTTAAAAAGTTAAAGTGCTCTCTGCTGGACTCCTTTACATCAGTTTTTCCTCAGCCGATTAAAAGAAAAAGGCCTGTTGCCAGTAAACAGCACACATGAATCACTTCTATTTGTACAGCATCATCTGGAAGCCACGATTAGAGATGGTGGTAGAAATTTGATGAGTGATTGTTATATTCATAGTAAAGTTGTGCTCTACATGGAGAAAGGCAAACCCATCTGCCAATTCACAATTATATGGCTTCACATTTAATGGTGTGTAAAACATTGTAGTGCAGGACGTTCTATTTTACATTGTTTTTGCCCTCTTTAAATGTTTAATGTTCTTGTAAAAGTAGGGGGAGAGAGGTTTAAATGCACTCTTCAATCTGATTACAAGGGAAGTTGAATCATTTGACCCAACCTGAGTCCACATTCGACACGTTGATCCAACATGAGAGAGCATGAGTCCAACGGGACGTGTGAACAGAAAGATAACTCTTTTTTTAGCTCAACTTGTAGAGCATGGAAAATATTTTAGTTGAACTATCCCTTTTAATGAATATTTCAGATTTATCACAAGTTAAGCTCAATCGACATAATTTGTGGCCTAATATAAATTACCACAACATTTTATTTCGAAAACTTTATCCAAGTTTACAACTTCGTTGTTATGCCGATGTTATATTGTAATCCCTAAAACGACCATAAAAGCAGCGATTTAAGCAAATTAACAGCTCAATTAATACACAAGTGTTAACAGAAGAATTCATGAGTGGTTTTTATAAAATAAGCTTTACGTGTCTGCCTTTAAACCCTCCAAAAATTGGCCTCATTCACTTCCATTGACAGTGCCTAACTGTAACGTCGATTTTTGCTGGTAAGAAAAGATGGGGCGAGCCGAAAGGATTTGTTTTGTTGTAATCAACATTATGCCACAAATGCTGTCAGTTAAGCCTTACACTTATTAAATCCGTAATATTCTTTTAAGCTTTCTTACGAAAATGGATCCTCAGTCATAAGTAAGGGATAAGGATATGGAAGTCATAATGGAAAGCTCTATATTGGCATCAACTCTGTGTGTCATATAAATGGTGCTCCACAAATGAAGTGCAATAATCCAATAAGCATACAATTCATAGGACACACATCCTGTTATTGGGTAAAATAGTTCATTTAAATACAATTTTTTTTTTATTATAATTGATTTTTTGTCGATATTGAATTAATTATATTTATAATTCACAGAAACTTACTTTGTCAGACATCTTGGATATATTTTCCCTGAGCTTTTTGCAATGCAACACAGCTTTAAGGAAAAGCCTTTATGTCGGGAGCAAGCCTATGATGCTTTGAAAAGCTGCCTCTGTAGGTAGCTTACTAGGAACAGAGATTTTGGAACAGAGATTTAGTGTGTGTGACTCAGGAGATGTGCCTTAGAAAACAAATAATAATAATAATAATAAAACCCTAAGCATAAAATAATCATACAATAAATTTGCCAGAAGGTGAAAGAAGGTAAACCCATTTCAATGGCTAGTTAGGAAAACATCTTTCAGTCAAAACAGATGGATTTGTTGTCTGAAGACGTCATGAGGTAAAACAAAATTACATTTTAATTACAAATTGATTGGCTTCTATCATGCTGTTGTGTGGTCTTTTTGTAAACACCAAAGATTTGCTTTGAGACTAGATGGATCCATTCCCTTTGACTGCGCTCCAAAAAACAGAATTACACAGGGCCCGGCCAATGTTTGTACAGAACACCAAACTCATGATACCCCCAGAGGCAGAAAATGTTCGATCACATGCCTTGTTCTGGCCTCAGATTAGCGTAGCTAACGTTGTTTTTCCTTTTCTTGTTACAGAGCCCAAAAGTCGAGGATTCGCTTACAATAACATTAAATAATGGCCCACTATGTTTGATCTCACTGGCTCTAACAAAAAAATGTCTTATTGTCCGACAATAACAGCTTGAAGAAAATCTATGGGAAAATGGCCAGTTTAAACTTTTAAATTTAGCCTACGTATGAACTTTAAAAAGATTACATTTTGCCATGCAAATTATTGGCTCTAGGTTGATTTGACTGAAATGCATAACAGTGTAGTATCTTAATTTCCTGTAGAGTCAGTCTTTATGGAACATCATGAAATTGAAAATAAACATTCTCTCACAGAACACAGTTTTACACATTTAGACACGGGCTCATCACATTGAAGCAGCAGAAAATTACTGATTGATTGTTGAGAAACTAGTTGTACCTTTTGAAATGCTGGCATGCACTTTTTTAAATTTACTCAGTGGAAAATGTTTGTTCACAGGTTGCTCTTCTCATACTAGTCTTACTGTAAATTTGGAGACAGTGGGTCATTCTGCTGAAATCCATCTTTGCTTTCTGAAATTCGAACCACTGCCCACAGTGGCCAAAGTTGGAAGGGATGTTCAATGTAAGGGCTTGGTGAGCTCCATTTTCAGGGTCAGTGGTGCCAAAAGCGAGTTGTAAAGATAGCTGTATTTTTTATTTCAGTGGTGTAGTACAGTCAGCACAAATTATTGATTATGTAAACGCAATTACTTCCTGGTTTCCATGGAACCAGGACCCAAGTCTCTGAGGCTGCTTACGTAACCCACTACAGGAGAAGGTAAACACATTTGAATTGATGAAAAATGTCTAATGCTAGATGGTGCTTGTCAACAACTCTGCAGAATTATAACCCTGATTTCAGGGTAGGCTACTGGTACATTCGATACGCTTTACTCTATGAAAATCTCCTCCTTTCAAACTTGTTCTTAAATAAATGTCTTTATTTCAGTAACATTATTTCACATTTTTGAGCTTATGGCTCCCATAGGCCTGTCCGACCATCTGCCTCAAGGGCGTATGTTTGATTTGAATGTTAGACATATTGCAAGGAGGACATTATTGGTGCATCCTGAACAGCACTGAGAAAAGTATCATGTGTCATGTTTATATGCCACCTCAGAAGACTTCGGACAATAAATTACACATGAATAATGATACTGAGAATTGAAAATAAAAACATATTATAACGTTAATGTGAAATTACACCAATGTTGGTCGGGACATTTTCTATTTTCTAAAAGTTATTAGGAGCATGTCCTTATCATCATGTCCTGAGTTGCACTTTAATTACTGTCACTTTATAACTGTCTGCTACCTCAATAACTGCTATGTGCATAGAACACTATCTCATAGTATGTTATGTTTACATTTTTAGAAACTGTCATCTTTTTGCACTACTGAGTACTGGTCGGCGCTGCACTGTCTATTGTCCTGTTCATTGTCAGTAATTTGTTGTACTGTCCTGTACTTTTTGCACATGTTTGCACGTGCACTTTATATAGGTATATATAGGTAGTTTATATAGGTATTTTATTTCGTTGTGTAGTCTCATGTGGTCCTATGTTGGTCCTTTGTTGTTTTTATGTAGCACCATGGTCCTGGAGGAACGTTGTCTCGTTTTGCTGTGTACTGTACTAACTGTATATGGTTGAAACGACAATAAAAACCACTTGACTTGACTTGACTTGATCATACCAAACTAAATATACACCTGACCTGCGTGATGGTGTAAAGACAGAAAGTTGAGTCCTTAGTGTGTCATCCAAGTATAATATCTCACTCTGTATGTTTAAAAGACAATAAACGAGTGTGTTTTCATGAAAAGCAAGCAGTTTCTCCTTAAGAGATACATATTCATTCCAGCTACAACAGAGATGATGCAACCTCCCGGGCAGTACCGTCACTCCCTACACACATACTTCACAGCCTGCATAGGGCAGCAACTCTCTAGGTGGGCACCATCTTACCCTAGGAGGGCACCAGAAAGTCCACCATTATTCAAGGACCCGAAAGCAGTTGCAGAACACAGACGATCGCTTCACGCTCATGTAACATGAAACCAGAAGCTCTGAAAACAGTTCTTCCACTGAATTTTGAAGAAGCTGTACATGGTAATGTTCAAAATATTTAATCTCCAATCTCTGAAAAGATCCGTGCTTTAAAATCCCTTTAAAAGAACACTCATTTTAAGTGCCGTTTCTGCAACTATGGCACATGTAAACAAATTTAACCAGAAATTAGTGGGCTGCACTATTTCAAAGTGGAAGTACGTCATAAGACTCAGTGCAAGTAAGGAACAATTCATCAAGCTGAAAGCTCGCAAGTCTTGGAACTGCTACAGCTATAGAAATGCAACAAATGTGTTTCGAACAGTAAGGCAAAATCTGTCTTTACAATCCCCAGGCTTCTCACTGCCAACTTTGTGCTTTCTGTTGGCTGAGCAGAAATGAAAGTGCTAGATTCCACCCCCCACAACCCCCTCCACCCCCGGAAAAATGGATGGAACTCGGCTCACTGCTACGCCTCCCACTTTTAATGTTTCATCCGCAAAATAACCCAAACCATACCACACCACCAGTGCTCTGAGGACAGGACTGCTTTCTCCTACCCTCCCTCCTTTGCTATCGCTGTCTCTCTTTCTTACCATCTCATCCCTCATTCTTGTAGTTTCTTCATCCAACACACGCAAACCTCCTCTCCATTCCCACACTCCTTTATCTACTGCTTATCAACAAACACACGATTGTTTTACACAAAAGGTAATTGTGGATCAAGTTTATGTGGACTAGAGTTTGAGGAATGACAGTTCTTGATTAGAAGAACCAATGTGAATCAGGAGGTTATATTTTTCAATACACCCTTGCCCACAAACCAGGAGTTCTGGAGTCAGAAATGATCTGTATTGTGTTTAATTACCCAGGATCTGTGTGAGGCCTGGTGCCAAGCTCTTGCACTTTCGACTTAGAAGACCTCATGACCTCCCACGCCTCCCCTTCCCGCCTGCTTGACATTTGAAAGATGGGTGGAAAGGTCAGACCCCAAGCAATCAAAGGAATTTGTTTGGCACCCCTCCCCTATTGGCTGGGGAAAGGCCTTGCCATCACCTTGCATGCCTCCCAGAGAAACAAATAAGTCCTTAAAGATCACTGTGGGTTAAGGCCACACATTTGGATTGTCATTTCAATGGCCCAAGGTAGGCAATAGTACTCACTGCTGAGTGAGCCAGACTGGCTCAGAGGTTAAAGGAAGTGTACCAGACTCAAATGAAAAC
This sequence comes from Xyrauchen texanus, assembly GCF_025860055.1. Taxonomy (NCBI): domain Eukaryota; kingdom Metazoa; phylum Chordata; class Actinopteri; order Cypriniformes; family Catostomidae; genus Xyrauchen; species Xyrauchen texanus. Next base: position 18,612,878 of record NC_068324.1, read on the forward strand.
CAGGACATGTCACAAGGTTTTCTTTTGAGCCAAAGGTTGGCTGTTTCTAACAATACACAATTCACACACATCTCTTCAAATACACCTCAACACATTAAATTTTCTTAAGGGGGTTTTGCATTCCAATCACCTTTTGGTCTGCTTGAATGAGATCAGAGGATGTGTGTGTGTGTGTGTGTGTGTGTGTGTGTGCGCGCGTCCTGGTGTTCAGCAATTAACAATGCAATGCTGCTTAAACTATTCCCAGCAATCTGTTTGAGTAAGGCCAAGGCCCCTTGTCAGATGTCCATTAAATAAAAAACCACAGCATTCTCAGACGTTTAAGAATCTCTAGAAGTAATCATCAAACATTTATTGTATTTCCTGCCTGATATCACTTAATTGGACTATAATATTTCAAGTGATGCAATTCAATTAACCTTTCAGGTTTCCCAAATGGCTAAACTCTTGGGTCGAAATAGTCATCCTGCTGTTTGTGCAAGTAAAGATGGAATGTTGAGTTTCTTTGTTTGAAACATGATAATTAAGCTTACATTTGGCACAATGATAGTTGCCAAAGGAGAACCCAAATATTTTGGTAAGACTTTTTCAGCACACCAATAAATTCTTATAGAAAGGCCACATGAACACATCAATTTGATTAAGCACCAACTGAATGAAACATGTACAGTAGGCCAGTCTCTACAAGCAGAATAAACATAATCTAAATGCTTCTCATCAGTTTTGTTCCATTGATTATGTATTTCAAAGGAGCAGATTGGGTGGCCGTGTGCTGTAGAGACTGATTTCTGTAATCCAACTTAATTCACTAAAACCCTTCTATACCATATTCAACTCATCAAAACAACCCCCATCCTCCTATTCTTTCAGTTCATTAAGATTATTAGCTTATTTAAAATGCAAATGCATCTCTTGAATGGCTGTTTGGGACAAAGACCACCCAGTAGGTATAAGGCATTGTTGATTGCAGATAAGCAGTAATGGAGTATCGGGGGAACATCTTTGCCCCTCCATGGCACAACACTGTGCAGGATAATTACAAGCACAACAGTGCTTAACATGCATAAACATACAAACACATATTGGCCAGCAACAGGGATGTAGGAATGAATTGGACATACTTCAAGGAAAGAGTTTTTGTTACCTCTGGTTAGGTTTAGGTTTGGGGTTGTAAAAGCTGCATTCCTGTTGATTGTATTATATATTTTACAACAAAAATTACAACTTGTATTTAGCGCTACCCTGTGGACAATTAACCTGAAACCGAGCTCACACATGCTCGTGCGTTTTAAAAACAATTTCAGCTTCGGCGATATAGTAAATCGAATTTCGGTAAGCACATTCAGTTTATAACAGCAAAAATTTGTACCTACTTTTACTGAATTCACAATGCAATCAGTCTGTGGGTAATCCAATTCACCAATTAAAATGGTTGCCAAACCCTGGACGGCAACAATGTCCATTTCAAGGCAAATCAGTCCACTCTGTGGCCATCTTGGGAATGCTCCAAAGCTGCTATTTTCTATGAATGGTTATAAACGTATAGCTCCTATCTACTTGAACGGAGAAAGACCGAAATCCCAAATAGGTTGGTCAAGATTACGATCACTAGATCACAAGAAACTATTTTAAATTAGTAGTAAAATCTAACAACAAGGGTGTCATAAGTTTCAAGTTTCAAGTTTTACTGGTCACATACACAACCATACATAGTACAACATGTAGTGAAATTCTTGGTACAACTTTTCTCCAAACAGTTTACTCATAGGAGAAAGAACAAATGTATACTGTATGTACATAGTATGCATATTAGGGCTGTCAATCGATTAAAATTTGTAATCTAATTAATTACATGGTGTCCCGATTAATTAATCACGATTAATTGCATATACAAATATTAAAAATATATATATATATATATATATATATATATATATATATATATATATATATATATATATATATATATATATATAAAAAATATTCAGATAATTAAAATGCATTACATTCGCAGAAGAGTTAATCATTGATAAGGCAATACAAAAATCGGCTTTAGAATACAATGTATTGTTTACTACCATATTATTGATCATAAGTCAATCATTTGCATTTAGTTCACAGCAATCCATTTCACAAGTGAATTTGTCAATCAGTTGGAGATTTATTATGAGGGCTTGTTTAAGGACACGTCAATGTACACCTGCGGTAGACATGCTTGTGTAGTATCTCGGGTGCGTTGCATCATAAACATAAAATGTTTAGTTCACTGTTTCAAGTTAAATATAGTTTAATACTCAATCTTTAAAAACATCTTGAGATCCCTTAGTTCGCATTTGCGCTCCTTCAAGTGTTTTGAAAGCAAGAATGTAACGAATGTTTGCGTTGTTCTTCCTACTGAATTTTTTTCTTCACTCTATAAACTACGTGTTGCTCATAAAGCTGAAATTTCACTTACTGCCCTCTGGAGTAAACAGGTGGTACTACAAGCTTGCATTTCTTAGGAATCTTCCTTATTATGGTGCGATTAATTGCGTTAATTTTTTTACTATGTTATTTTTTGTCAAATTAATTGCGCTGAATTAATGCATTAAATCGACAGCCCTAATGCACATGAATATGAAATAGTGCATAATGACAGATGTAGAGGCAACATTTTGACTGGCAATATGTACATTGTGCAAGGTAGAGTGCAATTGTTCAGTAATGTTGACCTGCAACAGTCTGATGTTATAGATGTGATGTTGTAGATGTATGATGATGCAGAGTGTAATATTGTTTCAAGTGTGTGGTGTTGAATAGTGAAACTTGTCCTGGTGTTGTCCTTGGTTATGGACCAGATGGCCTGCGGAAAGAAGCTCCTTCTCATTCTCTCAATTTTTTGGCCATCAGGGAGCGGAAGCATTTCCCTGACAGCAACAAGGAGAAGAGACCATTATTAGGATGGCTGAGGTCTTTCATGATTTTCCTGGCTTTGGTCCAGCATCGTTTGCTGTAGATGGACTGCAGGTTAGGGAGTTTGATCAGGGTGTTGCATTCAGCTGATCGCACCACACTTTGTAGAGCCAGTCTATCTTGTTTTGTGCAATTTCCAAACAAGGCTGTGATGTTTCCTGTCACGAAACTCTCAATAGTGCATCTCAATAGTTTATGCCAAGATATCGAAAACTGTCCACTCTCTCCACTGTGGCCCCGTTGATCATAATGGGGTGGTAGTCCCTCGCCTGCTTTGTGCTGAAGTCCACTATCAGCTCGTTTGTCTTGCTGACATTCAAAAGGAGGTTGTTTTCTTAGCACCAGTCCTCCAGGCCTTTGATCTCCTGCAGATAGGCCCTCTCGTCGTTATCAGAGATCAGGCCCACCACAACAGTGTAGTCAGCAAACTTGACAATTGTGGTGGGGTTCGAAGTGGCCACACATTCATAAGTGTACAATGAATACAGCAGGCGGCTTAGAACACAACCCTGGGGGGCTCCAGTGCTGAAGTGAGGGGGGGTGAGACATGTCTGCCCACCCTTACTGCTTGTGGCCTGCCAGTCAGGAAGTTGGAGATCCACTGATGCGGAGATGGGCTAAATCCTAGGTCCTCCAACTTGGTGGTGAGTTTAGAGGGAATCATAGTATTAAAAGCTGAACTGTAATCAACAAACAGCATTTTAACATAATCTCCCTTCCTCTTGTCCAGATGATCTAGGCCTGTGTGGAGGAAAGTGTGATGGCATCATCCGTTGAGTGATTTGGATGGTAAGCGAACTGTAAGGGATCCAGGGTGTCAGGTAGTGAGGAGGTGAAGTCTCTGACCAGTCTTTCAAAGCACTTCATCACAATTGAGGTCAGTGCTACAAGTTAGAATTACTGACTGTTTCAGGGAGAGGTTGAATATCTCTGTGAACACCAGTGCTAGCTGGTCAGTGCAGGCTCTGAGGACCCGACCTGAGATTCCATTTCGTCCTGCTACCTTCCTGATGTCCACTCTCCGGAAAGCCTTTCTCACGTTGCACTCAGTGTTGGTGAACGCAATTCCAGCGTTAATGCTCTCTGCATAAAAGCAGCCGTTTTCATTATTGGCACTGCCAGCACTGTAAACTTCAGCCTCAAAGCGAGCATAAAAAGCATTCAGCTCATCTGCTAGTGAAGCATCAGCTTTTGCGATTTTGGGGATGGTGTTTAATCGTCCTTTATCATTCTGAGTCCCTGCCACAGGTTTCTAGAGCCACCCTGTTGAAACTGTGAATCCAGTGTCTTCCCATAGCGCCACTTTGCCTCCCTCAATGCTCTGCATGTGTTGTAAGACGCAGCGGTGCGGGATGACAGAGCATCACGGATGGATTTATCCACCCGCAGCTTCTGGTTGGGAAAAATCCTGATGGTTGTTTTGCAGACTGTATCATCTACCAGTTTCCTGATCAGTCCCACGACTGCTTCCATAAACATGTTGATGTCATCAGAGCTGCGCCAGACCATGTCCCAATCTACGTCATCTAGAACGTCTTGCAGAGTGGGCACTGATTGGTCCGTCCATCGCGTGACCTCCCTCTGAACCGGAGCTTCTTGTTTCAGGCTTTTTTTGTATTTAGGGATGAGGAAGATGGCAACATGTTCCAATTTCCAATTTTGTGTTGGTGGAAGTTTGGCGCTGTGCGTTTTAGGTTTGCGCTGTTAAAGTCTCCCATCACAATGAGCACAGCGTTCTGATAATGAGTCTGATGCACATCGAGGGCCTCATGTAGTTCACATAAGGCAGTGTCTGTGTCCACATGAGGTGGTACATAAATGGCATTTACTATGATTGAAGTGAATTCTCAAGGAAGATAGAAAGGGTGACATTTGATGGTCATAAGCTCCAGGTTGGCTGCGCAGGAACGTGTGAGAGGAACAATGCTCGTGCTGTCGCACCAACTGTTGTTAACCATCAGACATACACCACCTCCCCTTAACTTCCCTGACGCCATTGTTCTGTCTATGCGAAAAACCGAAAAGGAATCAGCCGGCTTGATGGTTTGGTCTGGAAAAAAGCAAAAAAAACGAACTGTCATTGGAGCAGTCGTGACGGTAGCTGACCTCACCAGTGCGGAAATCTTGAATCTTTAATTTTGTCTTCTTAAGCTTAGATAACATAACATTTTTATTTTACAGGCTGGTCTAATTAATGTGCATGCACATTCTTGAGTTAATTGACTCTAAAAGGGAATTGGCTTTTTTACCTGTAAGGTGGGACTTCCTATTCTACACCCGCCATATTTGGTGTACCAATTTTTTGCGGTAATGCTATTAGATCCATGAATAGGGGACCCTGTCCATGTGTTATGTAATAAAAAGAGCCCATACTAGTTGTAACAAATCTTTTGATGCACAGATTGTTGCACCCAGTGTGCATCTTTAATGGTGTGGCATCAAAATACTGCAAGTATATACTGTATGTCTGACAAGCAAAGTGTTTACAACATATATGGACTGCTTCTAAGAGGAAGTCCCTTTGTTATATTATTTGTGTACAATGGTATATTGATAGTATGGAACAGTTGACAATGGCTGATAGCACCACTCCACCCCGTCCATCACCTTTAAATACAGCGGAGCATATGGGCACTTAAACAGAACTTCCTGCTGGGCTAAAACACTGCTGTTTGTGCACTATATCACAAGAGAATACATGGGGTGACAGAGTGCATTGGCTGAGCTCAAATGAACAAAGAGCAACCTTAGGGTGTTAGGAATGTCTTTGGCAGTCCAAAACTCCCACTCACTATGGGCCTGCTCTGGTTGTCTTAGTTAACATCTTTCAGAGACACTTAAAAGCATAGTGTGTATAGGGTTTTCTCAAGATTTGCTTTGCAGCTATTTATAGGAAAAGATTATGTATTGTCTCTTCCATTGCTGGTGATCACCCAATGGAAGAGACAAAAGGAGCATCATACATTCATTGGAGCTTAAAGCTCTTGAAGCTTGTCAAAATAAAAAAACATCCAATTCGTCCTCGACATTCAATATAGAGTGTTGTCAGATAGAAATTTTGCTTGGTTTGAAACTGTGGAGCGAGGATGTTTATTTTAAAGACCCAGATGTGTCTCTCCAAGGCCTAATTTATCACTGAAAAACACCCACATCCATAAGTCATGTATGACGACATATTTTATTATCAGGGGACGTAGCCCCCATTACAGTATGAATTAGCAGACCACACAGGATGTTTGCAAAAGCAAAAGCATTTATTAAATGGACAATAACCACGATATGTTCATATTGTTGAAAAGGTTAGTTTATCTTACTGGATAGATCTTATAAATGAAAGCGGAAAAATAGATACGGTGGAGTTTGTAATACGTCATCTGAGCAGCACATATTTGGAGAATGCTGACAAAGATACTCCCTGCTAGTAGACACTTCTGCAGGTATGCCTTTACGTGAAACCAATTTGGCCCCATTTGTGCAATTATGAGTTGGGAAAACTTCAATATTAGCACACGGAAGGAAATTCCAAGATCACTTTGTTTTTATTCTATAGGATTAGGGGTGGTTAGGGTTAAATAATGAATAATAAATGAATGGTACTTATATGGTTAGTGACATGTACCACTCTAAACATTTGCATTGCACCCCTACTTTCCTATTACATGTTTCTTCATCGCTCTCATGTGTAAATAACATCTAAAAATATCGGCCACGGTATAGCAAAAACTTGAAAAAATAAAAAAGAGCAGATACATTCCTATGGCACCCGGCATTAGCGTGTGGTGGACTTTTGAAATGCTGTCTTGGGTGTTTAATATGTCTTATTTTTTCTATAAAACTTTTGATGATCACATACTTTTGAGTACTATGTCAAACACATTTATGTTCATGTTAAGTTTTTTACTGATAATAACTCCCACCACATTTTAGGAGGTGAATAAGAATTATCTGCTGGTAGTGCTGTTTCACACTGTTACATTAGAAATTTGACTGCTATACACACTTTTGGAAATCGCATTTCTTAAAAAAAGTTTTGTACAGTTGATTATTTCCCTAGTACAATTTTTTGGATGGGTCACTGCCTCCCTTGCCTCTGAGAAATGCAACTGCAGCACAGAAAATATATCATCAAACCACCCCTCTCTCTATATTGGATAGAAAGATTAATGTTGGTGGCGCTTTATTTCACTGTGCTATTCTACAAATATATACTATAGAATTACAACAACCATAGTAATTGCTAGGCACTAACCCAAACCCTAAACCTAACCTTAACCCATATTAAGTACATGTAGTTACCTAATATTACTCAGTACTTTCTTTGGCAAGCACACATACTGTCAAATAAAGTGCAACTTCAATGTTTGTTAAAAAAAAATGGACTAAGCATTAATTTATTTGGCATAATGCACTGACTGAAGTGGTTGAAATATAATAATAATAATAATAGTGTGATATAAGTATGAGTGGAATGATGCAAGTCAATCTTATGTTGCAGCTAGTGAAAATGCAGAGTACAAATTTATTTTACCTCATCTTCTATCTTGATGTCATGTCAGTTGCAAACTTGCTGTAAAAAACAGGATCATGCCGACTTTTCTTATAAGAGCCTGAATGAAAAGGCAAAGACGGATTCTGTTAAATATTCAACCCCCTTCCATTAGCTTTCCATGGATGGACAGCAAACACGGCTCACAAAGAGACGAGATGAAACAGAGGGAGTGAGAAAGAGAGAGAAGCGAATGAACATGTGTGCGTCGAATGAATGGCCCATCGAGTCTCGAAGCCAGGAGCTTAAAAATCTTTTAGCAGATGTCTATGTATGGTGCGTCTCCCACAATCCCTCAGTTCGACATTCCAAAACTCTCTAAATTAAAATGACACTTTTTTTATCACCATTGAATGGGAGCATCATTTTAAAACAAAGCATTAATCCTGGTCAGCAACCATAGTACTCCTATTACAGCTGCTCTGAGATCAAGGCTTCCCAAATGCAGAAAGTTATGGCCAATATCAATGTGTTAGGAACACCATGTGAACAAAATCAGAAAATCTGTGCCAGCTGAGTGTGTAAAGCTGAGTGAAATGCATTGTGTTTCAAGGTTTTATGAGGTTTGGGCAAGAGAGGGGAGTTGATTGGGTTGTTGTGAGGAGGAATGATGGGACGAAGGGGGCCAACATTGGCAACGGCTTCAAGATTTCCCGAACATAACGTGGGTTCTCCTCATTCACTGCAGCAATGAGGACACCAGACAAGAATCCAGTGTTCTTTCTTGGTCGTCCAGCTGTTTATTTTGTTTTGTTTTTTGCCTTAAATCAAATTACTTTATTGCATTGCCCCCCTGCGTTTTGTACTTGAGTCCAAGCACAAAACGGTGGACAAATATTGATTTGTTAACAATATTGACATTCTCTGTGGCGAGCACCAGGTTGGCTGGGTGAGGTAAGCCTCTCTGGTATGAGACCTGGCAAATGATTTTCCAACACATCTGTAGAGAATAGTTAACTCTAGAGGTAGAAAAAGCCAACAAAATTGAGGAAAACAGAAATAAAATCACATTTTACAGTTTTACTAAAAAATTTTGTATGCAGGTTTATAATAGAGTATAAGGAACACAGTTGACAGTATGATTTTATCACAGAGAATGCAGTCACTTCATTAGATTGCTGTTTTTACTGCAAGTAGTTCATGAACTGTCTTGAACATCCATGAGGGGAAAGGGAATACATTTTGGATGGACTTTAAACAAAAGGGATTGTGCATGCTGCAAGACCTTTGCAAAGAAGACCTTTGTTCAAGCAAGTTTCAGAGACCTGTGGGAAGAGAACACAACCTGAAAGACTTTAATGACATGGTTCTGGAGTGATCATCTGCAATGTAGACATAAGCTCTCTTTGACAAGGTGCATGGTTCTGTGGGAGCAATGGATTTCCAAGCCTTTTCTAAGGCAGTCTCTCTTTCCATCGAGACAGATCAAATCTCTGCAAACGGCCCTCTACGGACGCCAGTCAGATCACTGTAAATGGCTCTTCCTGCACAAATACATAATCTAAAATACACCACATTCTTCATTCAGCTGTTGTGTCTCTGAAGTCATTCTTCATTCAACACTTGTCTGTCTAGAGGCCAAACCGCTCAGTGGCTCCACCTCTTCTAGGATCTGGTTTCTGCCTCTGACGCTCGTCCTCCATGAACTTCTCCTGCATCTCCTCAACAGAGCCCTCCTCGTGCTTCTTGTCCTTCTCTGGAAAATATCTTGGAACTGGAAAGTCTGCTGCTGAGACTGTAAGAATAGCAGGATTTTTTTTAGAGGAGATATTTAACACAAGTGTCCTACTTAACATTGGCTCATTGAAATATTACCCACCAACCAAACTCTTCATTTGAACCCCTTACCCTAATAGCCATGGTTTTTTAGTTAGCCAGCAACTTTAGTTGACAAATTAAGAAAAAAATAAAATAAATTAAAAGTGTATTCTTAGAAATCCACAGTGCTAAAAGTCTCTGAAGCTGAAGAAACACACATATATATGTGTGTGTGTGTGTGTGTGTGTGTGTGTGTGTGTGTGTGTGTGTGTGTGTTTCTTCAGCTTCAGAGTCAACTAAAATTGTCCAACAGTGTATGTGCATTGCATGGATCACAAGAGATTAATCTATGTAATTATTTCAGCAAGTCATAAAAATTCCCACAATAGTTTTATTTCTATCGGGAAGACACGAAGGCTTGAGTGAAGTTTAAGATGCCATTTATTTGATAAATGTAAAACAGAAAGTAATGTCTCTCTCTTTGGCGTAGGCCCCGTCCGGCGGTCCGAGGGAGTTGTGCCCGGAGCCAAGTTATATCCTGCCGGAGATAGGAGGCAGGGGCGAGGAGCCTACCCCCGTGCGGGACAGGGCTCAGCTGGTGGTGGTGGGGTGGCAGAGGTTGCCTGTGTTTTAGCACACTGAAACAGCAATGTGATAGATTGTGAGCAGACTTATAAAGCAATGGCTTACATGCGATTTCCATTTCCAGCACATCTCAAATTCTGTATTGTGTTTAACAGAATTCTGTGGTGGAAATATCTCTGATGTAATTCACTTTTTTCTCCCCTTTTTCTCCCCAATTTGGAATGCCCAGTTCCCAATGCGCTCTAAGTCCTCATTGTGGTGTAGTGACTCGCCTCTATCCGGGTGGTGGAGGACGAATCTCAGTTGCCTCCGCGTCTGAGACGTCAATCTGCTCATCTTATCACATGGGTTGTTGAGCACGTTACCACGGAGACATAGTGCATGTGGAGGCTTCATGCTATTCTCCACGGCATCCATGCACAACTCAGAGCACCCTACTGAGAGCGAGAACCACACATTATAGTGACCACAAGGAGGTTACCACATTTGAATCTACCATCCCTAACAACCAGGCCAATATGGTTGCTTAGGAGACCTGGCTGGAGTCACTCGGCACACCCTGGATTCAAACCCACGACTCAAGGGGTGGTAGTCAGCGTCTTTACTCGCTGAGCTACCCAGGCCCCCCCAGAAATGACATTATTAATATTTCTGAAATAAAATTGCTACCATTTCATTGCTAAAATTTGATCACAATGTATCCTAAATATATATACAAATAAACTATATTTTCACACGTTTTGGAATAATTTGCCAAAATGACAGCTTGATTGGAAATGACACCCAGTAAAAATACTGTTGTAGGAGTATCTAAATTAAAGTTGTTTCTTCGAACATCATTTGTCTCGTATTTCATCTCAAGCATTCTCTTCACTGACAATTTAATTGACACAAGTACAATGTCTTTTAAAAAAAAAGAAAATAAGGGGCAAATTTGATTTGTGTTGTGGAAATGTCTTTGTTAAACCAAATATAAATGACGAAGGCCTGGTAAAACGTTTCCAACTCAGTTTTAATAAGTCATTCATATATATGTTAAAAAAAAAAAGTTAATATGTGTTTATTTAAATAAAATCAACCACTGGGACATGAAAGTGCCAGAAGTTGAAGAAACAAAGTAGTCATCTAGTAAGCAATTGTATCCAACACCTCAATTAATTAGTTTGTCCTCACTCAAAGTGAGTATGCTTCAAGAAGTAACAAAATTACTAATTAGACCAATTAGAACATATTTTATGTTTAATACACAACTAACTGAAGCAGAATTTTAACCAATATATAAATATATCTATTGTAATTATTCATCTGGTGTACCATCAAAACACACAAACTATAAACATTTTATAAACCAGTTCAAAACCTATTTTTGTTAATTTATTACAGAGAATTAACACCAAAAACTGCTGTGATACTTCAGTGGGTAAAAGACTGCTATGTTCAATGAGTGAATGAAAAATTTGGCTACATTAACTCCATTGTCCAAATCATGGTGAGTGGACAAATTTAAGAGGAAGTGAGAGGGAAAACTTTATTATTACTTAAAATGTAACAATAAAATAAAATAAATTGTTCATACATTCCACTTCACTTGGAAAAACACGGTGACCTTTTTTAGAGCTTTGACATTGCCGCGCCTGAAATAAAAGTTTTATTTTAATGTGGTAATCAGTGACATTAGGGGCCAATGGGGCCTTTCTGCAAGTTAACAGCTAATGAAAAGCTGCACCTTTTCTTAATCAGATGCTTTTATGAATCCAGCACTTCTTACGGGATGAACAATTGTTTTGGCCTGTTATTTGTAGCAAATTCGGTGACTTAAGTGGGCAAAATGACCAAAGAATAGTGGAAGAGGAGGAAAAAAGTTAACAACTTAAAATCAAATGCTTGGCCTCCAAGGCTCTGCAGTGGTGCTCAAACCCCACCATCTAGGAATGTAAAACCCCACACAATACACACAGAGTCCAGCCAAGTGAAAGAACATGAACCAAACCATTTAAAAAATATGACCATAGTAACAGAGTACTGAAACAAATGCCAAAAAATATCTGTTCCTTCACATGTAGTAAACTCTCATGAGAGAAAAACACACTGAGGCTGAAAACTGGCAGGGGTACATGTTCGCATGACAATCCAAAAGTTGAGTTCACAAGTTTGAACGCTTTTCATTAACACTCAAACTGTTCGACCACTAACATAGAGGGGGGTGATTAACAAAAACAAGTCTGAAAAAAAGAGGCCTACACCCCACGATTGTCCGCCATATTTGGATTATCAAAACATTAATGCACGCTAAACAATTCCCTTATTGTTGGCAGCCGTCAACAGTGAATAAACATGTCTGTGCATGATGTGTACAAACTTTTGTAAGGGCTGCGGTGAACACTTCCACGGTTAGACTCAGAGGAGAACATCATTAATATTACCATTTCAAATGTACATACAGTACTACATATTCATATGAATGCTGGCTTATTTATTGCTCAATGTTTTGGAAATGTGGACAATGAGTCTTTTGGAACCGCATTACATATTTTAACTTAAAGGTGCTGCATACATCTATTGCTGCAAGCACTGGCATGTCCAACTTAACTTGAAGGTTAGTTAACTTCCCAAAGAGATTAAAGCATAGACCAAAAATGTTGTTGTGTCCAACCCAACATCTGACATTATACTAGTCACCTCCTCCTCAAATCCATACAGTGGACAGTTTATTTGAATGAGCAAACACATCTTTTGTAATCCCAAATGTGGTGTGACTAAAATAATTTGCAGTGTTTGCAAAGGCAAACATCACTTTAATTATAGCTCATACTTTGGTTTAGGTCCTAACCCTAAGTATTAAACACTGGCACATAACTTGTGCTGTATCATTTGTCATTTTCGCCAAGCAATCTATAATATGGGCACAGAAATCACATAGATTTACATTGAAGGAGATAACCGAGCCTTATTTACAACATCTACAGATAAGATACATTACTTGGAATAGATTTACTTTGCAACAGATCAGCAAATATTTGTAAAGTTATCAGGCCAACATTGTGGTGGTGAGTTTCACATCGGCAAGCACCACTTATTTCCTTACAAAATAAATAAATAAAAAAATTTCAAAATATAGTCTTTGGAAAATTGTGAAAATAATCATATAAAATGGTAAACCAAGCTAAATTTAGGTTGATTAATGGGGGTTTTCTAGCTTACACTTAAATATTTTCAGACTGAAGATCGATGCATCGAGTCTGCAGTCAATATCTTTAACCGCCCTAACTCTAGCACTCTTGGTGAACTCCAGTGACTCATGTCCCAAAACACTTCCACCATCAGTCAAACAGGAACAGCTGGCATGACTTGGGCCAGTCTGAAAGGATTAGCAGTAGATGGGGTTTCCATACAGAAAGCACCACCCACTCTTCTTTAGTCACTGCCTTATCTCCACTGTTTGCTCTACAACGATGATGGCTGAACTACTAGGCAGAAGCAGAAGCTACAAATTACATGCATGCTTTCCGAAATGTGTTTTAGGTTCTTCTTCTGCCTATTCGAAAGTCAAATAGAATGTCTTTTTTTATAGAAGAAGTAATGGCAGTAGCACAAGAAGTAAACTCAATGAATAGGTTTGGGGATATAAATTCAGAAGCAATAGTGAAATATAAACTCAATAGCAAAACCTTCTCCTGCAGTCATGTCAACAGGAGGTGGATCAAGACCTGGGTGTATGCCAATATCTCTGCAGAAACACTTATTTTTCTTTTCATGTTTATCTGTATTTCTTCTTGGCCAACCCCAGCTGCAGGAATGGAGAAAACCATGACAATTGTCTTCTTGTCACCAAGGAGTTAATGGCAAGCAAAATTAATACATTTGTGATTGTTCTTTATATGGGTCCGCAGTAATAAGATGGTTAATGAAGAGGGTTTGTTTGTTTAATGATGGAAGTCTATTAACAAATTCATTACCAGACGGGAGAGCAGGAAATGCGGGAGATGCTTGTAAACAGCTCCCTCTGCCAGTCTCACTGGGTGGGCCACACTGCTACTTCCTCTCGAGTCCGCAGCTTTAGCTGACAACCGATACTCACTAACCACAGATATTTGGCTGCCTTTGGATTACTCATATCTCTGGGTCTTGACACACACCATCCCGAAAAAATGTGCTTGAATCGAGCCAAACGAAAGAATGATGGTGGGATAGAGGGGACATGATTCTGAAGAGACATTTTTTAGCTTTAACTGGTCTTGCAAATCACAATGCTGAGGCAAGAGCGATTCTATGGCTAGACGAAATTCTACAGCTCTTCTCAATAGTAAAGACCCAGATTGGGACAAACAAATGAAAAACTCCCAGACTTGACCACAAGCGAGGAGTCAGATGCTCTCAATGTGTCCATGACCTCCACTCCATTCCAATAAACTCACAAATTTGGTGCGACCTTTAAACCACGGTGACCAACAAAAAGCTGTGGATGGGATTGGTTATGTAAAAGTATGAATGTGTTTTAAGTGGAATGCAGCCTGTGGACAACCTAAAAACAATGTAGACAATGAGAATTTTGGGGACTATTCTAGCACTTGAGTTGATCTTGGTTTGCATTGTACATTGTGTCATAACTGATGTGTAAGAGGTGCACTAATTTGTTTCTCAATAAAAAACGTTTTACACCAAAATAAATTAATTGTAATTTTGTAAAACAGCAGTGTATAAGCAATTGATTAAATCATGACCACTCGCATGAGATGAGGACTCTAGTCGTATCAGTAACCTAATAAAAGCTGTTTAATCTACATGGAGAGGGTCCCCTCATGGTGCCTGTCATGTTGAGAACACATGACCAGCTGAATAATCACAATTTCACTAATCACCCTGTTATTAGACACTAGGCTGCCAAGCTCAAAAATGACAAAAGCATCATGAATGTTTCATAAAGATGGAGTAGTGCGCTATATTACAAGTCTTCTGAAGTCATAGAATATCTTTGTGCAGTGGTGGCGTCTCACAAAACCTAGGGTACGGCCAGAGTTAAATTGGGATTTTTGAGGAGGGGGATGCCTAAACCATCCCTCCTGCTCCAATCCCTTGTCACATCAGAGGACCAGCATTTGTACTAAACATGCTTCCTTTGTGCATGAGTATAGTGGCCCAGCTGTCAAAACCTGACTGCTCACAGCAGTAGAGAGTATGATTCATGCAATGTGTTCGCCATGCCAAGACGCAGCTGCCCTGCCAGCACCTTTGTATCCAAAACCAATCTAAAGGACCCTCAATGCCAGCGTAAAGTGTCCGGGGGGGAAATTAAACAAAACACATTATATTTCCTTATTGAGGATGCCCATAAATCAGATTTGCCAGTTTTTGTCCCAGTTACTGTAAACCAGAAGCAGGTTTACACTGCAATCGGGGAACTGTAGACAACTGGCTGGCACATAGTCTGGCCTGTTATATCATTGCTGTCAAGTCGAGTGGTCGTTCTGACAAAATGGACAGCAACTTCTCCATCAGCCCTCATGTAATTGTTAAGCCACTGAGTCACCCATTCCATGATGACAGTTGTGACCAGTTGAATTGTTCAGACTTGCCCAAGTCTCTATCTTTTGGTTCCCCAGGATATTGGACCCCAACAGGAATGAGCAGGAGGAAAGCGAGGGCAAGAGACAGAGCAAGAAAGAAGTCAACTAGCAGGAAAATTAAGGAGGTGGTACCAAAACAGGAAATACATTGCCAGCATCTGAGGAATGTATTTTGAAAATGATATCGAAATAAGAGTGGTGCCTGGGTGTCGAGAGACAGATAAAAATGGTAATGGGGTGGGAAAAAGTAAGGTACAATCAAAGGATTTTATGACCGTAAGTGTTTAAGGTAATATTTAAAGACAGCGGCTCGGCAGAATGCAAGAAATGAGCTGCACACAGTTTATAAAGGAAGGAGGGAGGGCTTCAATATTATCTCCTTTGCTTGCATCTGCTGGCACTCAACGGAGGCTGTCTCATACTGGACGTCCACTAGGGAGCTGAGTGTGTGTGTGTGTGTGTGTGTGTGTGCTTGCTTCAAACAGGATGCCAGAGACCCCACTGGCCTTTCCATTATTCATGCTGTGCTGCTCACATTTGAACATGGCCTTATGAAAGTCTTCGTGGTGGATGAAATATTTCACATCTGAAATTAAAAATTGTCCTTGTAGCTACATATATATGAAAAGTTCTGAATAATTCCCTCTCCCCTGACTTTTCCCCCATTTAAATAAACAATCAAATCAAACACCCTTTATATGCTTTACTAAAGCAACAATGACTAAATTAAATCTCAAATGACTGCAAAATCTATATTTAAGAACTTTGACAAAGATATGCAACACATGAATTACATAATACACATCTCCTCTCACCACTTACAGTACTCTGAACTGCATGGAATCCATGACAGCAATGTTGTAGGGTCCAGCATTCACTCAACGGTAATGAAGCCAAGCAATGTCATCTAGTGTTGATAAGATCAAGAGTTGAACTTTCACGAATCATCAACTTAAACAGAAATTTCAAGTATGTTAATTTGTACAGGGTATTCCTTTAGGGAGGATTCTTGGAAGAAACACATTGGAATAGAAAAATAATAGTATGCCGTAGCAAGGTTGGGTTTCACTTGATTTTGTTCAGTGGTAATTAAGCAGAGTAAGCTCACAAGTTCAGGTGGAACATAGTGATTCGATTTGAAAGGTAGCATGGCTACCAGCTGATCCAGACCGAAACACAGCCCCAAAAAACACACTCCTTTTTGAGACTCTGCAATAAGCACTCAAACAACAACAAACATCCATTAGCAGCAACAACAGTTGCATTGTCTTGCCAAATACTGATGCTTGCAACAAGATCCTTGCAGAAAATTGGGTTGGGGGGGATTGGGGGGACGAACACAAACAGTTGTTGTCGACAAATGTGCAAACTTGACTGTTCCCACAAAATCCCTAAACCATATCTTGGCTTTGTGCGGCAGTGTTTTAATGAGGTATGTAGACAAGCAAACTATCAAAAGTTTGACATGGCAACTTACACAGCTGTATAGATCAGTCAGGTCTTCAGTACAGGGGGCAAGTGGTTCTGATAGTTTAGATTGATTCGGATAGTGTAGGTTGAGTCTGCATTTACCAAACCAGCATGGGAAACAACAGACACAACATCAACAAACAGAACCTTTACACGGCCTTGCACAGGGGTGCACAGGATATCATTGTGTTGAAGTAGAGCGTTACTTGCAAAGGCACTCGTACGCAAAACCTTGATATTGTCTCAAGATTTTATGTTGCTTAAGATTCCCCTGACCCGTGTCTGGACCTCCCTGTTCTGGCACAGCTTCACGTTGCCCTCACTCACCTCGCTAGCTTCATGCGCCGACTCAATCCATAACCCCCTCCTCCACCCCACTGAACTCTCTCTCCTCCCACCACTGGGAGGTCTGATGAGAGAGCGGCCATCAAGGTATCGATGCAAGCCTGGAGTTTGTAAAATTTTAGGGGGTTCTGGTGCATGGGTGGGGGGGGGGGGGTCTTGGACATTTGGGGGGGTGTTGATGTCAAGAAAGAGTGCTCCCCTTCATATTGCCTCTGGAATATTAGCTGATGTAGTGCATTTGGGGGGATGGGCCAGCAGGGGAACCATTGTGGGTATCCGACCACAGAAATCTCCCCCACATGTGGTGTCAATTAGGAACAATCTTGTTTTTACCCACCACTGAAAAGAAAGGACGGCTTTTCTTGGGCAATGTTTTTTTTACCTCTTTGTAGACCTGCTGGAGGAGAAGAGGCCGGAAATTTGGGTTCATATCAGTGTTTTTCGCCGCCGTCTGAGATTTTAAGCTCTTTTGTTATTCACACATAAACATGACTTTCTGAAAGTTTGAACAACAAGGAAGTAGTTTCTTTTGAATCTGAACAAAGACAAATGTTAGGAACAGGATGCAGTAATTCTCTGAATCCCGAGTCCCTGAACTGGATTTATAAGAAGGTTAAATTGAGGGAGAAAAGACACACAGGAAGTCATTCAACTCCTGGCAAGTGGAAGTTTACCTTTAAATATTAATTTGTGTTTTGGTTTATGTATCCCATTAAATGCTGCTCTGTTTTGACTATATTAATAATTTATCCCTCCCTTGATTGATGGCTGAAAAAGTGTATAAACAATCTAATGCTTCTCTCTCTCTCAAACTAAAAACCATCGAATCATAGGAGATCAGATTAAGGTATAAAAAAGGAGATCAGATTAAGGTATTTTCATGCCGGCATACTTCAAACATGGTCCATATCAACAGCCCAGGGCTCAGCCCAAACGCAGGTGTGAACCCAGCAGCACAGTTTGCCACTGGACCACAAACAAGCTAAACATTCTGATGCCCCAAGAAACAACTCTCCCATCCGCCCATGATAATAACCGCAGCTCTCCCAGAACTTTGTACTATAATTCCTATGCAAAGTCTGGCATGTAACCAAAGACGACCTCTTGTCTTCTTGGCTAGAGCCAAAACCCAAACTGCCGTCTTTCTCAGGAGGGCAGGGGCGAATGTCAGGGAGAGACAGAAAGTAAACAAGCAGCCCTGGGACTCAGGGAGCCGACCACAATAAGGTGAGGGTTTCGCATCAAAGAGTACCTGTGCCTCGGGGTTTTCTGAGGAAACATAAGCTGTGACGGGCCCTCAAAACAAAGAAGAAACAAAAATGCAAGCCTCAAACACCCAAGCATCCTGTTTCTCAAGGGAGTCTTGTTTTGTTTAATAACTTCAACTCAAAAAAGTGCATCTCTTCTAACATGGCACGCATAATAAAAAAAGGTTATTTTACAGTTGACGCCCTGCACTTTGAATTGTTCTGTGCTAATGATGTGGGCGCTTTGTGAAAATAAAAATGACCAGCAGAGACCGCAAAAACAGACAAGGACTTTTACAATAGATGCCGGGCCCTTTCATGCGTGGGCCACAATGGGATAACAATCTCTAGTTGAACGTATGCCACTTTGTAATCTGGCCTCTTCACCTGTTGGTTTAAGTAGTTTCTTTTCTTGTTTGTACCTAGTTTGGGGAGAAAATGGAAGTGAAATGTATTTAGTAAAAAGTTTTTACAAGATTACTGCATGAAAAAAATAATGATTCCATTAACAATTAATGTGTCATTTTTTTTAATTTTAAGATCCTTTCTATGATCCCAGTTTAATGTACAGCACTATTACACTACAAGCCATTTTTTAGGTTTATTTTACTGAATCTCACAACACCTTAAGAAAAGGAAGCCTATTTTTAAAACCATTATGATTTAAATTATGAACATTTTGCAAATTTGGGATATTCCCCCATATTCCTAAAGAAAAGTTAAGACTGTTGTGCTGTGGCTAAACCCAGACATTTGCATCATAAGCATGAGTTTTTAATTATTAATAGTAATTCATAATTAGTGATGATTTTTGCTATTCCGATTGGTGTAATAGAAATTACACACTTCAGCTTTAATGAAAATTACTCATTTTATCCCATCAATTTATGTATTTTTCTCACAGTGAGCAGTTTGCTACTATAATGAACTGTGATGTAGGTGATATTAGCAGCCTGGAAAATCTGTATTCACAAAATTACACTTTCCACTGAATGTTTTTAAGAACAGCTCTGATATCCATCACTCTCTTTTGGGGGAAAGGGAGGCTGCATTTATCTGTT
This sequence comes from Xyrauchen texanus, assembly GCF_025860055.1. Taxonomy (NCBI): domain Eukaryota; kingdom Metazoa; phylum Chordata; class Actinopteri; order Cypriniformes; family Catostomidae; genus Xyrauchen; species Xyrauchen texanus. The sequence goes on from NC_068324.1 coordinate 18,632,406, forward strand.
ATGAAACCTCTTTCTTCAGTCCTGTTGACTGTGGAATGCATTTTAACCTTTTCCCAGCTGGCAATGATGTCATCGTATGAAGCTTGCTGGGTAGTATACCCAAAAACTCAGAGGAAAGAGTCAAGAAAAGCATCTGACAAAACCCAAAACCACTTAGCTCCATGAAAACAAGAGTATAAAAAAAAAGATTAAATATTAAAAAACTAAATTCACCACTGAAAGAAAAGGACAGTCTATGGACACTGGAAAAGGGTTTTGTTTTATTAGAGACATTTAACGGTCGATTTTAAATAAGAATACCCATCCAATAAGACAAATGGTTTAATATGAGACTCTGAAAGGTGCTTCAGAAAGTCTATAGGAATACAGTAGTTCAACCAAAAAGGACAATTATGTCATCATTTACCCACATGCTGTTCCAAACACATATGACTTTCTTCTGTGGATCAAGTTTGGCAGAATGTCTAAGCTGTTCTCTTCCAACTAACTAAACAAACTAAAAAGTGGATTGGGACCAGGGGCTGTCAAGCTTAAAAAGGTACTTTTACTGCAAAACAAGACACAATCTTGCTGTACAGCCTTAATAACATTCAATAACATTCTACTATCAATAAAAGTTTCTGTGTTCCATGGAGAAAAGAAAGTCATCCAGATTACAAATAAGATGAGGGATGTTAATTGATGTCAAAATATAAATTTACTGCACCTTTTAAGAGATAAGATCAACTGAAAAGTCAATGGGGCTTTTGTGAGTTTTCTTATTGTACATCATAGAAAGGTTGGCAGTCTTCCTTTACCAGTCCAAGGAAACCCTAAAAACACAAACATTACCTCCATTTAAGGTCAACTGAATGGTCAACCCGCTAAACAGGTGACAAGAACTTTTGTTCTTGCATGCAAACCCAATTTCCATTCCTGTATTCCCACCCTACACATTATATAGTAGAAATAAATATTCAATTTGTGTCTCTTTTGAGGTTGTGAGTTGGCTGGCTACTATTATGTTATGAATCCCAGGCCTGAAGGGTAGTTATAGAAACCCCTTCCAAAATATAGGAAAAAGTAAGAAAATAAATAGATGCCTTGATCCCGAGGGGGTCCACCCGTGTCACACGCCTCACCCTTTACATCATCAGCAGAGTGGAACCCATGACGCAGTGTGGGACACCTTCTCTGGTGTGGGCTTTTCAGGAATCGAGGAATAAATCCACTGTTATGCCGATGATACACAACTTTATATTTATTCTAAATCTGATGAAATTTCACAAATCTCCAAATTTGCAGTGTATCTATGAAATCAACGATTGGATGGCCAGAAATTTCCTACTACTAATTTCCGACAAAACTAACTATTGGACCAAAAACCTCTCAAAATAAGGGAGATAATTTTCCTATCTGGCTCCTAAACAATGGAATAGTCTCCATAACACTGTTCAGGACACAGACACACTCACTTAGTTTAAGTCTAGACTAAAGACTCTCTATTTAGACTAATTTTCCCATCAACTCACAGTTAGGCTGCTTTAGTTAGGTTACAACATTTCTCAGAAACATTTCTGTAATAAATTGAATGGCATCTACGCTAATATTATTCAATTTCCCTGTCTCAACCCCAGGATTCTTATTCCGAGGTTACCAGAGCCAGCCAGATCCAGCTCCATTCCTGCTTGGTGTCGGTCTACACTGCTATGTGACACTGAGTGATGAGGACAAACTACAGCCGGTGCTACCCAGATACCACTTTAGTCTTTTACGATGGACTTCAGAGGATGAACTGATGCCAACTCCAACCATAAGACATGGAATACTTCATATCCCATTGCCTGAAACATGGACTTAGGATGGACTCCACCAAACCTCATTGAAATGACCTGCAGGTTGAACTGTGATGCACCTCATTGATCTCTGCCTGCATCACATTTGTCCACTGATGGACTACACTCTTGAAATGGAATGCATAGACTATCATTGTATTGCCAACAAAAGCCTTCATCAGCCAACTAACAAAGGACAATAGCATCTATGTGAACTTCTGCAGTTAATCCAGGATTGACTTCAAAGACATTAGTCATTAATCTTACAGTTCATACAAAATCTTTGTTAAAACACTGACCTTTAACACTTACTTAGTTTACAAATTTTAAACCATGAATTGCACTGCACACAAATAGCTAATATTGGCATTATATTTATGCAATTTAGCCATAGGGGAACTGGCCCCCACAGTGTGCCTGGTTTCTCCCAAGGTTATTTTTCTCCATCAACCAACATCTTATGGAGTTTTGTGTTCTTGTCACAGTCGCCTTCGGCTTGCTCACTGGGGTTCTAAATACAATTATTATTTAATTACTTATTTTTATACATAATTTACATTTATATATAATCAAATTACAAAATGATGACTCTAAGACTTCGATATTACAGTTTAATTGTCTGTTAAAGCTTTATTTTCTTTAAAGCTTCTTTGTAACGATGTGTGTTTTGAAATGCGTTATACAAATTTTTCAGCTTTTACGTTGTGGTTGTACAAATGGCCACTTTGCTTACTGCCCTTTTTCTATTGTTGCCACGGAAACTGCATGAAAAAAATCCCAGTGGCGTCAACCCAACTGGCAGCTAGTAAAAGTTAATCACGACTTTAGAGAAAAAATACACGGTTGTGTAACACGTTTGGCACACTTTGTGAAGAAATAAACAGGGCAGGGCATCCTAATTGATGGCCAGAACACTACAGCTACAGATGGAGAGATAAGCAGCTTTAGGGAAATCTCGCAAACCACTCCTCTCTCCTTCCCTCCCTCGGTGTATCACACCACAGTTCTCTGAATTAGCCTTGTATTTATATGTGTATTTCAAACTCCCGCTGAGCTGCCGTGTATGTCCAAAACATCCTGTCAGAATTCTCATTGACTAACAAGCATGTCACCAATTTTTAGGTGACTTAACACAACAGGAGCGCAAAACAAATGATTAACACAGATGCATAACTGTAGAAGGTTAAAGCTGAAGTGTGTACCTTTAGAGGTTGATTTCCTCAAAAAGAACTCATCAGGATTAACAGTTGGGCTATTTGTTTGAGCGATCAGTTGCAGGGGGGAGCTATTCAGGAAAGCTGTTCGAAAACAAATAGTTATTTGTGCAATTCCATTTGGTGGTGCACATAATAGCCATCTGAAGCCATATATAATATTTCAATTGTAAAGGGATAGTTCATCCCAAAATAAAAATTCAGACATTGTTTACTCACCCCTGTGTTATTACCCCATTTGCCTTTCTTTTTCTTTACACAAAGGGAGAAACTTTTGTGCTCAGTGATGTCATACAATGGCAGTTTATGGTGACCACCTCTTCAAGCTTCAAAAGCACATACTGTAAAGTATAATTCACAAGTCTAATAAATTATTCTATGAGACTCAGGATTGTTCTGAAAGCATACCATGAGGTTTGGTGAGAAACAAAAATCGAATGTATTATTTAGTGAAAACTTTGGCTGACCGTTGCTCTCCTGTGTGCGTTCATGAGACTGCACAAGAGCAGTTTCTATCTCAAGAAGGGTAGTTCAAGCAAAAATGTATTTTGTTGATTGAAAAACAGGTCCACCACAGCGATACTAACAACAGAACACAACAAAGCTGCACACAAACCAGAAAACCAAACTTACTAAATATGTCTGATCAAATTGTAGTTGTAGAATAGATGCATTTCTATGCCCAGCTTTGAATCAGAGTTCTCAATCAAACTGAGAGAGATATACAGATGAGGCTGAAGGCAGCTACAGTCACACCGTGTCCTAACCTGACTGCAAACGACACATGATAAAAGGTATATTTTCTATGGTAATCAGAGTTTTTGTCCTAACCAGTCGTGACGAGCGACAGTATATTTTGTTGATCGCTTGGTTTCTATATTCGGCATCGCCATCCCGTCGGCTAACCCCACCCGCTGTGAACTGGCACCAATCCAAAAACTTTCTCATAAAAGTATATTCAAGCCAGCATCTCAATAGCCGGTTAAAAACTACTTGATTTTGGCCAAGAATGTTTTAGCTGAGGTTTCGCTCTCTTCAGTTGGAGGTCTGTCAAAAATGCTCACCAGTTAAGAATGGAGAAGAGGTGATGAACATTTCTGCCTCCTCTATCCCTCTCTGTCTGATTGAGTCAGACAAATGCGGCTGGGCATAGAAATGCATCTATTCTCTGACTACAAACTCATCAGACATATTTAGTAAGTTTGGTTCTCTGGTTCTTGTGCAGCTTTGTTGTGTTCTGTTGATTGTCACTAAGGTGGACCTGTTTTTAGATAAACAAAACAAACTATCGCTTGAACGCCCAAATTCGAGAGCGGCGGCTGCTTGAACTGCTGCTCTCATGCAGTCTCATGAACATGTAGAGGAGATTAACATTCGGCCAAAATATTCATTAAATAATACACCCTGATTTTGATTTGTTTCCCACCAAACCTTATCGTATGTTTTACGAAAAATCGTGAGTTTTATCTAATAATTTATTCGATTTCTGAATTATACTTTTGTGTTCTTTTGACGCTTGAAGAAGTGGTCTCCATAAACTGCCATTGTATGACATCACTGGGCACAATTGTTTCACAATTTCTCCCTTTGTGTCCAAAAAAAAGTAATATGCCCACTTTGTCAAAGTTCTATAGTCTCATTTGGTTCCATATTAAATAATTTTTCAGAGTTCTATACTAGTTGAGCTCTCTTAACACTGTTTGTGGCATAATTGTTTATTTTAAAAAAAAAAAAAAAATGTATTAATTAATAAATTAATTAATTAATACACGTTTGGAATGCCATGAAGGACATGAGTAAATAATGAAAAGTTTTCACTTTTGGGTGAATTATTTATTTACATGTAATGACGGAGAAAGTTCTACTCACATTATTGGATCCATGTGCGTACGGCTGCTACAGGAATGCTGCAGATCTTCTCCAGATAGTTTCTCACATCACATTTGGTCATTATTGGAGAAAATTGAAACAGACGTTCAGAGTTGCCGTGAACTAAAGGAACAATAAATGACAATTTATGCCGAGCTAAGGTCACAACAGTATTGATGCACTGCTTTGAGCTTAAAATGCATATAAAAGCATTTAGTAGTTGCAGGTTTGAAACACTTTTTTTATTGGAGACATAAACTGGCTATGATGTGTAATGCGTTTTGTAACATCCTTTTAAGAACAAACAAATGTCATTTCTGTTCCAGTACTCAGTATGTCCTCTAACCAGAACCTTTCACAAATGTGATGCTGGAACTGAATGGAAAGAACATACTGAACTCTAAAAACTAGGATGTTTGTCCACAAGTCAGTCCATATAATAAGCGCTGATTTCTTTCTTTTGCAAACGAAACAGTTTCCAAGAAACCCAACAAACAGATGCACTTTCAGAAAGAGTATTATTGTATGCACATCTTTCAGAGTCAGCACCAGAATGTGATGCCCAGATTTCAGTGAAGTGGAGTGGAGGTCTGGCGGCGTAATTTATGTGAGAGAGAAGCACACAAGTGTGCATTTGTCTGGGTGAAAGTGAGTGAGAGAGGCCATTCCTAGAGAGCAGAGCACTCGAGCCACAGTGCGAGGAATTGTAAGCATACCTAAGTGCTTTCTGAGATCACAGAATAGAGAAGCTGAGATCTTTTTGAATTCTTGCCCCCTGGTGACCTCTGCCAACAGGAAGCACCTTTGCATCCCTAAACACTTCAGGAGCTATAAAGAGCTAGATGTATAAAGGTCTAATACTTATGTTCAAGAGGAAGGTGAGATGATGTAATTGTGCATCTCTTATTTCATTACATTTTTAGGCTTCTTATTAATATAGACCAGGGGTTTTCTAAGTCTTAGACAGTACAGATAATGTGTGTATGTATGTATATATATATATATATATATATATATATATATATATATATCCAGGTTTGGGGAGTAACGGAATACATGTAACGGGATTACGTATTTAAACTACAAAATATAAGTAACTATATTCCACTACAGTTACAATTTAAATCATTGGTAATAGAATACAGTTACATTCTAAATGTATTTTGATTACTGAAGAGATTACTTTGCATTTTATTGTCATTTGTTTCATTTAATATTTAGTCCTTTCAGAAGAAAACATTTATACGTATAAATGATGCGATCCAAATTGCATTTGAACAGCGGTGAAACACTTTCTTATGATGTGTTACATTCATACGAGCAGACAGAGAAGTACGTTTGAAATAAGTTTGGCGCAGAAGAAATAGAAATAAATCTTGTGTAAATTGTTAGCTTTATGCTAAGCTAAAATGCTATTTCTAGCCATTTTACATGCACATGTTACCAGACACAATCATATTTTTTATCAAGAAAATTACCGTTGGATCATAATTTCCTTTTTTTTATTAAGACCTTTGATATTAAGGCAAAAATCATATTCTTGAGAATTTTTTTTTATTGTTTTCCTGTAAAAATGACTTTTGGTTGTATATATACACATACTATATGGCACTAAAAGGGATAGGTTTTAAAGGCTAATGCTCTACCTCCCAACCCTAAACCTAACTGATAGTGTCATAAAAAGCAAATATGAGATGAAAAATGCAATTGCTTAAGCAACAATGTCATTTTGTGGTACTTCTTCATAGAAGAATCACTTTCGGCTCACGTGTCGACTGTGCAATGCTCTATACTGCTGCTGCACAATTTGACCACACTTGAACAAGCCTGTAAATGTATTAGATTACATAATGCATCTCCGGGCACAATATGCGTGACGTAATTTCATCATCAGCACAGTCTGCGCTGACTGTCCACATACGGCCCAGATTTTCTCGACACGTCAACAATCCTCGTCTATGCGAATCGTTGGCGCATGCACCTGCCATTGACTACCAAAAAGCATACGTACTGTGCATGCATTTATCATAATAAAATCGCGGTAAAAACAGTGTACTTTGAAAGGAAACATGGTTGACTGGGCGCGATCAAAGTATACCTGGGATTTTACAAGTCATGCACTACAGTAAAAGGGTTTAGATGTCATAAGATAGCATTGTGTAAGGAACATGATGAAGAGTAAGTGTTTATAACCTGATAATAAAACATTTTTTTTGCAAAAATGTAGGTATAGTAATGTGATTCTATTAGACCAGGTTGAAATCAATGCAATCAAAATGTATGGCATTACCCCTTTAAAAGAACTCCTTATTGGTACTGTGGTGTTTTGAGCTGTGGCGTTTAACACGGGTGATGCAGGTTTGAGTCTGGCCTGAAAGATATCCTCACTCTGCACTACATCGATCAAATTAAAAAGCAATGCCTGAACAGGATTATAAGAGTAATACCAACACACTTCTTCATGAATGCAGTTTACTAGTACTTTGTATTATGCTCTATTCAATCAATCATATCAAGCACCGGGCAACACATTCGTGACCTTCAGCAGATGTAAACACTGTCTTGCACAGCTTATCTTTTTAAGCATTGATGTCTTGAAAAGATACAGCCCTCCTTGTTGTTCAATCTTCTCTCCCGTGAGTATGAGCTGCACCCCACCCTTCACATATAAACAGTCCACACTCATCCCTAAACATGTTAGCTCAAACCGCCCGTTTCAAAGCCTTTCCAAGTAGGTGACTCAGAGGGACAAAACACTCCAAATATAGAGGAAATCCAAAAAAAGGGGACTCTTTGTTAGCCCGTGACCTCTAGGTTACATTCACACCACTTGGACTATAAAGGCGGCAATAGACCAAACAACAAGCTTTAATGAACTAAAGAGAGATCATTAATATGAAATCATTTGAAGATAAGTCAATAAAAAGAAGTTGATAATGGATAGAATATTTCAAGGCATGCGAGAAAGTTGGGCTAGGGTGGCAAATAAACAAGGTTAAACAAATCCGGCAGATGATAGTACAAACACTTCGTGAAGAGGCCCTCTTTCACAAAAACAAGTGCTCTGAAATTCAAAGGCTCTGATAAACATTATATAAACCAGGTTGGTTTCAAGCAAAACAACTCATTGCCAATTTGGAGGGTATTTGTGAAGAGTAGAAAGTGAAGAGGGGCTTTAATGTTTTAATAACACCTCTATTGCTTTGTCTGCTTTCATGCTATTTATGGTGGGACTGTGTCAAACGTAGCTCCGGAGAGACAAAACAGTTTTTGAGGTCCATTGAGGTGGCAATGGGTTCAAAACAAAACAAACCAACCAAAAGTCTTCCACTGATTAGACCGGCACCGCAGCATTTAGATTCAGGTTATGAGTACGCCTGGTACAGATTAAGACACTTAAGATCACAAAACAGTCTGTAAAAACAAAAGGTAGAAACAAAACTTCCCCAGAGCACTTACGCAAGTAATAACATATAGCCCAATTACAAATGTGTGCGGTTTGGAACACGTATTGGCGGAATAATAACTTAAGAGCAAGGCTCTACCGTCACTGCCTTAGATGTACGCCCTGAGGTTCTCCAGAAAACAAAGCAGACTTTGTGGTCTTTTCTTGTGTGGACTACGATTAGACCTGTTATTAACAGTCTGACTGCCTGTTTCGTATTACACTGCAGCAATGCAATAATTACGGCTGTATTTTAAGTGACGTTTTATAAACGTCACCAATTCAGGCACAAAATGTTGGAGTTTAAAGTAGTTGAAAGAGCTGTAAACACATTTGAAAGCGTCCGGGAGTAACAATAGGGAATCGTCGACCAAGTAACCTTGCACGGCAATGTTATACAGGGTTTTGTTATGATAAATTGTGCTGCGTTTTGTCCAGTCTACAATTATACCTTTTAAACTCCACTTTAAATGCTTTTATTCTTTGTAATCACTGTGCACAATGATATTCCCTCTATGCAATTCTCAATGTCAAAACAAACCCCATTCGTGGAATCTGTCTGCCACCTAGTGGAAAACTATGCAACTACAACATAATAAACTTGAAACTTTGTTACACAAAAGATTATTACAGTGAGTAGTAATGGCTATTAACAGTTATATTGATGGAAACTGGCTAAAAAATACTTACTTCAAGGGAATGCAAAACTGTACTGTATCAGGTGGCTGTTCGTTACCCGGTCTGACCAGGGTAAGATTGAAGGTGGCGTGAAATATTCTCAGCTGAGGGTTACCCAACTGGCATAAGGGATATCTAAGAAAATGAAAAAGACAAATGACATAAATTGAAATAAAATACAATTAAATTACCTACCTTCTCCTGTTATTTTGGATGGATGGATGCATTGACATTCACAGAACGGGGGCAACAGAGGAGCAAGCCCCTGCCCCTTTTGTTCACAAATCTAAAGGTGCCCTTAACAAATGTAAATGTGCCCTTTTAAGCAGAGGTGTCTTTACTACAGCACGGTGTATATGTATATATATATATATATATATATATATATATATATATATATATATATATATATATGTATATATAAATACACACGATCAGCCACAATATTAAAACCACCTGCCTAATATCGTGTAGGTCCCCCTCATTCCACCAAAACATCTCTGACCCGTTGATGCATGGAATCCTCAAGGTTTACTGTGATATCTGGCACCAAGACGTTAGCAGCAGATCCTTTAAATCCTGTAAGTTACAAGGTGAGGCCTCCATGAATCGGACTTGTTGGTCCAGCACATCCCAGATTCTGTGGAAATTGGAGGCCAAGTCAACACCATGAACTCTTTGTCATGTTCCTCAAACCATTCCTGAACAATTTTTGCAGTGTGGCAGGGCGCATAATCCTGCTGAAAGAGGCCACTTCCATCATTGAATACCGTTGCCATGAAGGGGTGTACGTGGTCTGCAACAATTTTTAGGTAGGTGGTACATGTCAAGTTACATCCACGTGAATGCCAGGACCCAACATTTTCCAGCAGAACATTGCCCAGAGCATCACACTGCCTCCGCCGGCCTGCCTTCTTCGCATAGTGCATCCTGCTGCCATCTCTTCCCCAGGAAGACGACCCACACGCACCCGGCCGTCCACATGATCTAAAAGAAAACATGATTCATCAGACCAGGCCACCTTTTTCCATTGCTCCATGGTCCAGTTCTGATGCTTATGTGCCAATTGAAGGCGCTTTCCTGGTGGACAGGGGTTAACATGGTTCTGACATCTTTCTGTCACAGCCAGCATTACGTTTTTCAGCAATTAGTGTTACAGTAGCTCTTCTGTGGGATGAGACCATACAGGCTAGCCTTCGCTCCCCACATGCATCAATGAGCCTTGGGTGTCCATGACCCTGTAACTACCCAGTGATCTAATCACTGTATATCAGGAACACCCCACAAGACCTGCCGTTTTGGAGATGCTCTGGCCCAGTCATCTAGCCTGGGCTGATTGTGGCTGATCAGTGTGTGCGTGTGTGTGTGTGTGTGTGTGTGTGTGTGTATACATACAGCTCTGGAAAAAAATTAAGAGACCACTGCAAAAAAAAAAAACATTCTGGATTTACTATTTAGGTATATGTTTGAGTAAAATGTAAATTTTTGTATTATTTTATAAAGTACTGACAACATCTAAAAATATTGTAATTTAGGGCATTTATTTGCAAAAAATGACAAATGGTCAAAATAACAAAAAAGATGCAGTGTTTTCAGACCTCGAATAATGCAAAGAAAACAAGTTCATATACATTTTTAAACAACAATACTAATGTATTAACTTCGGTTCAGAAATCAGTATTTGGTTGATTAACCCTGATTTTCAATCACAATCACAGCTTTCATGCGTCTTGGCATGCTCTCTACCAGCCATTCACATTAGTGTTGGGTGACTTTATGCCACTCACTCCTGGTGCAAAAATTCAAGCAGCTTGGCTTTGTTTGATGGCTTGTGGCCATCCATCGTCCTCTTGATCACATGGAGGACCACTGAATCAAGACCCTGTCATGGCCAGACCAATCTCCAGACCTGAACCCCATTGAAAACCTCTGGAATGTGATCAAGAGCAAGATGGATGGCCATAAGCCATCAAACAAAGCTTTTGTTATTTTGTCTGCAAATAAATGTACAGAATATTTTTATTTGGAATTTGGGAGAAATGTTGTCAGTTGTTTATAGAATAAAACAAAAATTTTCATTTTACTCAAACACATACCTAGAAATAGTAAATCCAGAGAAACTGATAATTTTGCAGTGGTCTCTTAATTTTTTTCCAGAGCTGTAAATATACAGTATAGTGTGACGAGGAGGAGGGCAAGCACGGCCTCCAATCGGGCTAATCAGGAGAGGGATAAGTGCAGAGGGATGTGGCAGCTCGAGAGAGAGAGAGAGAGAGAGAGAGAGAGAGCCACATGCAGCTGCCATGTGTGTGTTTGTGTTTTGTGTCTTTTTGTTTAATTAAATATTATTTTGACTGTTCAGCTGGTTCCCGCCTCTTTTCTCATCCTTACCTTGTTACATATATATATATATATATATATATATATATATATATATATATATATATATACACTGCAGAAAGTTTGGAATAATTAACAGATTTAGCTGTTTCAGAATGAAATTGGTATTTTCATTCACCAAAGTGGCATTCAACTGATCAGAAAATATAATCAGGACATTACTGATGTAAATAAAACTCCATCAATTTTTGAAAAAAGTTATTACTCTGAGCTAGTTATCACGTGGCTTGTCGTGCATGACACTGCAGAGACTCACAGCATGTGTCGGCTCATGCTACTCTCCGCGATCCACAAACAACTTACCATGAGCCCCATTGAGAGAGAGAACCACTAATTGCCCCGAATTGTTATCCCATGTGATGCTACCCTCCCTAGCAACCGTGCCAATTTAGTTGTTTAGGAGACCTGGCTGGAGTCACTCAGCACACCCTGGATTCAAACTCGCGACTCCAGGGGTGGTAGTCAGCGTCAATACTTGCTGAGCTGCCCAGGCCCGTCCAACACATTATCCTTGAGTAATCATGCTAAAGTGCTAATTTGGTACTAGGAAATCACTTGCCATTATATCAAACACAGTTGAAAGATATTTGGTTTGTTAAATGAAGTACTGAATTTTTTAGTAATAGTAATTTTCCACATTATTAATGTCCTGACTATATATTGTGATCAGTTGAATGACACTTTTGTGAATAATATAATACATTTCTTTCCATAAGAGCAAAATGTGTACATCATTCCAAACTTATGGCCAAAATTGTATATATATTCATGTATATAAAGTGTGTGTGTATGTGTGTGTGTGAGTATATATATATATATATATATATATATATATATATATATATATATATATATTAGGGCTGTCGATTTAACGCGTTAATTCAGTGCGATTAATTTCTTTTAAAATAGCGCGTAAAAAAAATTACGCAATTAATCGCAATGCCGTCCGGGGACCATAATAAGGAAGATTCCTGAGAAATGCAAGCTTGTAGTACCACCTGTTTACGCCAGAGGGCAGTAATTGAAATTTCAGCTGTGTGGAAACACGCAGTTTATACAGTGAAGAAAACATGTTACTTTCTTTGTGTTCAAAACACTTGAAGGAGCGCAAATTCATACTAAGGGATCTCAGGATGTGTTCTAAGTATTAAACTATATTTAACTTGACACAGTGACCTAAACATTTTATGTTTATGACACAACGCACCCAAGATGCTACACAAGCATGTCTGATGCAGGTGTACATTGACGGGTCCTTAAACAAGCCCTCATAATAAATCTCAAACTGATTGACAAATTAATTTGCGAAATGGATTGCTGTGAACTGTATGCCAATGATTGGCCTATGTTCAATAATATGGTAGTAAACAATACACTTGTTGTATTGTCTTATAAATGATTAAATCTTCTGCCACAAGAATGTAATGCATTTTAATTATCTGAATATATATATATATATATATATATATATATATATATATATATATATATATATATATATATAATTATAGTTCCCGTCTGACGCTCACTTCGACGTTGTGTCGAAGAAGCGACACTAGGGGTCTCTCTTGAGTGCCGAATATACCTCTGATCTATGAAAAAAGGCCAATGAGAAATTGGCAGACAGAATTTGCATGTCCTGCCCCCGGACATACGGGTATAAAGTTGTGGAAATACGTCTGTTTCATCCAGAAATTTTCTTCGGAGCCGATGGTTGAGTATGCAGCGAGCTGCGAGTCACACACCTGTTCCTCTTACCTCTGAGCGATCTGCTGTTGGATCTATGGCGCACTTCAGTGGCTTTCTCCTTCTCTGCACGGCAGTGCAGTTTGCCCCTGGGCGCTTCGACAGCGCAAACAAAAAGAGTTGTTTGTTAAAGAGTGATTTTCTCTAAAAGAGTATTTTCCTCTAAAAGAGCAATACACAGCGGCGTTGAACCTCCTTTCCAGGACGCATCTTTATAAAGATGCCTTTCCGCCCCTGTGTAGTTCCTGGATGCGGTAGAGTGCTCTCCGCTTCAGACGGCCACAGTCGCTGTCTCGTGTGTCTGGGCTGCGATCACACCGAGACAGCTTTTGTGGATGGTTCATGCTCTCACTGCGAGAACATGACCATGGCAACATTGTGGTCGCGGCTTTCTTTCAAACGAAGGAACGCCACTCCAGCCGCCCCCAGCTTCGCTCCTTCTTCCCACAGGATTGAGGACGATGTGGCTGGTGATGGAGGCGATCTGGGGATGGCAGTGGGCTCGGTTTCATCGCCCAGATGTCCGACATGCTTGCCTGGGCCGCCACCAGCATGGGGTTGGACTGGAAACCTCCGTCCTCCCCACAGCCGTCGCGGCTGGATGATTGGTTCCTTGGGTCTGTGCCTCGCTCACAAACATCCCCCCGGTTTCATGATGAGCTGAAGACTGCATGGAGAGCACCCCTCTCCACTCGTCACAAATCCCCTCGCTCATTTGCTCTCACTTCCCTTGATGGCGGAGCAGCCCACAGGTACACTGCAATTCCCCAGGTGGATAGGGCGTCACCCTGTGCTCCCCTCCAAGGCCTGTAGGATGACGTTGTCACTGGCCGCCAAAGCCTACAGCGCCACCGGACAGGCCGTATCCGCCCTGCATGCCATGGCCTTCCTGCAAGTCCACCAGGCCAAGGAACTCAAAGATCTGCACGTGGTCCTGATCCCGACGTGCTGCAGGAACTGCGCTCAGCGACCGACCTCGCCCTCAGGGCCACAAAGACCACAGTGCAGTCACTCGGGCAGGCGATGGCCACATTTGTGGTTCAGGAATGTCATCTGTGGCTGAACATGTTTGAGATGGGCGAGACGGACAGGTCTCACGGACCCCTTCGAGGACTCAGAAGGCTCCCAGGCGCTCCTGAGATGATCTACCCAGAGACCAAGACGTTCGCTCATGAGCTGGTAAGCAGACCACTCCATCCCCCAGTGGAGGGCCAGGAGGACAATCCTTGTTTGAATTTATTTAATTTGCCACAGCCCCTCGGGGCTGTGGTACCCACATTCTCAATAAAAGAGTTATTTCCTTTGTCTCTGGGTCACCTGACCTGCAAATGCCGTTCTCACGGCACTCTGCCGCCACACCTCAACAGTACCGGCATGCTGGACGCGGACCCCCCACCTTCAGCCCCACTACTGTTCCCTGGCCGGCTGCTTCTGACGAGTCTGGAGGACGGCTCCACCGGACCTCCTCCTCAGTCACTAACCCGCCCCCTGCCAGGTGTGCGGAGCAAGGTAAGTGCCTCGAGTCTTTTCTCAGCACCAGAGCCTCGGGACACACCTTTGCCTCCCGACGCCACACTACCTACTCTGCCCGCTGCAAAGCCCCCGCCGGGTATGTCAAAAATAATCGTCCCCTTAGTGCCCTAGCACGGAGCTTGGATGCATGGCTTTCACTTCCCAACCATCACACTGAAAAATCACGACCCTCTTACTCAAAGACGCGATAGAGCCTGTCCCTCCACTTCATCGTATCTAAGACAGGCGTCTTCATTTTTGTTGTTTCATGAATAATTTTGTGTAGATAAGACCCTTCCTCTCTGAACATGCCATACAACTGCTTGTTCAGTCACTTGTCATAACTAGACTGGACTACTGTAACTCTCTCATTGCAGGCCTCCCTGCAAGCGCAATTAGGCCGCTGCAAATTATCCTGAAAACAGCAGCACACCTGGTCTTTAATGAACCAAAGAGATCACCATGTTACACCACTCCTTGTCTCTCATTTACATTTACATTTATGCATTTGGCAGATGCTTTTATCCAAAGCAACTTACAGTGCACTTATTACAGGGAGTTAAGGGCCTTGCTCAAGGGCCAAACAGTGGCATCTTGGTGGTGCTGGGGTTTGAACCCCTGACTTTCTGGTCAGTAACCCTGAGCCTCAACCACTGAGCCACCACTGCCCATCTATTTCCACTGGCTGCCTGTTGAACATACCTAAAATCATTTCTGCAGAGCTACATGCCCACTTGAAGTCTGCAGTCGGCTAAGGAACGTCGCCTTGTCATACCAACAAAAAGAGGCACCAAAACACTTTCCCGGACTTTCAGTTTCATCATACCACATTGGTGGAATGACCTTCTCAACTACATCCATGAAGCAGACTCACTCTCTGTCTTCAAAAAAATCCACTTAAAACACATCTTTACCATGAGCATTTAACTAGTCACTAAAAAAATATATATCCTTGTTGCACTTTAATCTGTTTTGAATATTATTCTGATGCTAGTGAAACTTTGTTGTTGTCTCCTTAAGATGATTCGCTTATGTTTTCCTCTATTGTATGTCGCTTTGGATAAAAGTGTCTGCCAAATGAATAAATTCTAAAGATTTTCCTAAAAATAAATAAATAAATAAAAAGCCACTGGTTGCACGATGACAACTTAGCCCATATAGTATGACAACAAGCCTGGCTATTGGCATTCAAAGAAAAGTATATTTATTTTCCATGGGCACTAATGATGAAAATATTTCAAGGCTTTTTTATTTTTGTTTTATTTTTTGTAGCCAAGACTTGATGATATGTGGCTATACAGAAATTGGTGTAAAAACAATTCACAGTTCACTAGCATAAGATGCTAGACATGGTCTCCCCTATAATACCAAACAAACTATAGACAAGCTTAACTAATGACAAAGTTATATATTTAACATATGCACTTTAAAAGAAATGTTACATGTTAAATTTAAAAACTGTGGATTCTTTTTAGAAGAAACCCCCACACACACACCACACACCCACCCCCTTTAAGAACCTAAATGGGTTTTTTTATTATTATTTTTTTAGTGCTGCACTGATCTAACGATTTCACAGAACAGATTTGACAAATATCCCCACACAAATTATTCTGTTTAAAAAGTTTACATCCCTGTGGTTCTTTATATGGTGTGTTGATTCCTTAATGATCAACAATCCTTTGAGTCTTTGTGATAGTTGTGCTGAAGTCCCTGCTTTGCCCTGAGCAGTGAAGCTGCCCATTGTTCTTAAGAAAAATCCTCCAGGTACACCATGCTCTTTGATATCCCAGCATCTACTGCACATTTGAAGTCTTCCCAACAGTTGCTACACTATATGATGCTGAGACCCAGCTTTAACAATACAGCTGTTCAGTTTGTAGTACAAAACTCTGGAAGATAATTCTCCATGGGTTTCCTGAGGGGTTTCCTATGGGATTCTATAATGACAGTTTTGGATTCATAAATAAAATCAAATAAGATGTGGTCTTGATAATATATGACCGTTTTGTTCTCCAACATAAATTAATCATACCTCAAAAGTGAATTTTGAAGCTGTCATGTTTTTAAAAAAAGATTCTTCAATGCAAATTTAAAATTCATGTTTGGTATGACTGCCTGTAATTTATGCTGTTGCACAAAACATCCTAACTGCCATTATTAAAACCCATAAGAAGGGTAGGAAGAGGATCCCAAATGTTGAATAGCCTTCCGGGTTCACCAACAAATGTTGCAGCCGCACAATTAATTGAAAAAATAAATTAATCGACATTACAATTACAGTTGCCACAATTAACACATTAAGACCTAGCTGCCCCCTCACTAGACCCACTGCAGTTTGCGTATTGTCACAACCGTTCAACAGATAACGCCATCGCCACCACCCTCCATCTGGCCCTCACCCACCTTGATAATAAGGACTCATACGTTCGAATGCTGTTCATAGACTCAGTCATTCCTCAGCACCTGATTAAAAAGCTGAACCTGCTGGGCCTGGACACCTCCCTCTGCAACTGGATCCTGAACTTCCTGACTGGGAGACCTCAGTCAGTCCGGATCGGTAACAGCATCTCCACCACCACTTCACTGAGCACTGGGGCCTCCCAGGGCTGTGTGCTCAGTCCACTCTGTTCACTCTGCTGACTCACGACTGTGCAGCAATGCACAGCTCGAACCACATCATAAAGGTCTCCGATGACAGGACCGTGGTGGGTCTCATCAGCAAGAATGATGAGTCAGCATACAGAGAGGAGGTGCAGCGGCTAACGGACTGGTGTATAGCTAGCAACCTGTCTCTGAATGTGGACAAAACAAAAGAGATGGTTGTTGACTTTAGGAGAGCACAGAGTGACTGCTCTCCGCTGAACATTGACGGCTCCTCTGTGGAGATCGTCAAGAGTACCAAATTCCTTGGTGTTCACCTGGCGGAGAACCTCACCTGGTCCCTCAACATCAGCTCTATTGCCAAGAAAGCCCAGCAGCGTCTCTACTTTCTTCAAAGTCTGAGAAAAGCACATCTCCCAACCCCCATCCTCACTACATTCCATAGAGGGACTATTGAGAGCATCCTGAGCAGCTGCATAACTGCCTGGTTTGGGACTTGCACCGTTTCGGACTGCAAAGCCCTGCAGAGGATAGTGAGGACTGCTGAGAAGATCATCTGGGTCTCTTTTCCCTCCATCAAAGACATTTACATAAAACGCTGCATCCGCAAAGCAACCAGCATTGTGGACGACCCCACACACCCCTCACACAAACTCTTTACCCTCCTGCCGTCTGGCAAGAGGTACCGATGCATTCGGGCCCTCACGGCCAGACTGTTTAACAGCTTCTTCCCCCAAGCCATCAGACTCCTCAATACACAGGGACTGGACTGACACACACACATACACACCTGTACACCATCCACCTTTTGCACATGTCCGGAGTTGCACTTTAATTATTGTCACTTTATACCTGGCTGCTGCCTCAATAACTGCTATGTCCATAGAACACTATTTCATAGTATGTTATGTTTACATTTGGCATTTTAGAAAGTGTCACTTTTTTGCTCTACTCGATTACAAATGTGTACTGGTCGGTCGCTGCACTGTCTCTAACTGTGCCTATTGTCCTGTTCCTTTTAGTAATTTATTGTACTGTCCCGTACTTTTTGCACATGTTTGCACGTGCACTTTATATAGGTATGTTATTTAGTCTGTGTAGTCTCATGTGGTTCTGTGTTTGTCCTATGTTGTTTTAAATGCAGCACCATGGTCCTGGAGGAACGTTGTCTCGTTTTGCTGTGTACTGTACTAATTGTATATGGTTGAATCGACAATAAAAACCACTTGACTTGACGTATTTTAACGTCTTATTTCAACATACAAATGACATTATTTTAACACCTAAATAAAACGTCCCACAAAAGTTGCATTTTGGTCTGGTTATATTTTCGTATAACAAACACGTCATATTTACGTTTAGTTTTTTGTCTACTTAAAGAAAACATTCAAGGTTGGTACTTTCACAATGTTTTTTAAATGTTTTATTTTGGTTGTGTTGTTCAGGTGTTGTTTCAGGGACATTTTTATATGTTGTACTGCAACATTACCTAACTCCAACCAAACTGCAACGTTGTGAATGGTTGTAAAAACGTTTTGGATTTGCTGGGCAGATACATTTGTGGAATCTGCTATAATTACCTTGAAATGTTTAATCAGTTTAATTCCCAAAAGTATTGCGTTCTCTATGTAACGTAGCCTGTTGTTTAGGAAATGTTTGTCAAATTTACAGTAAATATTCTCGTTAAATTTAGATTATGTATTACATTTTCTAAAACTTACATATATGGATTTAGATTACATTGATTTGCTCTGTTATGTTGTTTAAATGTCCAAATGATTGTTAGTTTATAGATTATCAACAGATTATTAACATTTACACTGTTACAAAAGACGATGCAACAGAAGATAGTCTTCTCAAACAGGCATTTGTACTATACATTACAAGCTCTTTCTCTCACTGCCAGGGGTTGTAAGGACCTCTTTCAGCAGCAGAGGGAAACCTAGTCCAAGCAGACCCTCGCACTGAATCAGTATGACTGTCTGCTGAAAGGCACACCTGTCAAAGCCCAAATTCTTCACTGTTTTCATGACAGTATATTTTTGACCCTGGCCTGTAATCTCCAATGATGTGCAAGGGAAGTATCCACTTTAAGTAATATTATGGGTTCAATACAAGTTAAGCTCAATCGACAGCATTGTTGGCAATGTGCTGATTACCACAAACAATAATTCCGATTTGTCCCTCGTTTAGTAGAAAACAAATAAGCAAAAATAGTGGTTACGATAATGCACTTATAATGCTAGTACATTTAACCAGTCTATAAGAATTTAAATGCACAGTTTCAAAAGTATATCCACAAGATGTAAACACAATTTTAGTGTGATATAAATACATGAGTAATACATGTTTTACAACAGTTATGCTGCATTCCTTTCTGGTATCCTTGTTCTGATATCATGTGAAAGTTACAGAGTTTACTGGATTTACATTGTCATGACACGATCTGACAGACTGAATTAGTCTTGATAACTCTTCTAATGTACGTTATTGTTCATTTCTGTGCAGTGCCTCAATAAACTTTGATTGAAAATGAATGACATCAAATGTGATTTCTTTATATGTTTTTACAAGTAGAGGGATGAGTTGAAAGTATTCCTATACTGTGTCTCAAAATGACATTCACTATAAGTGTCCAAGGAATAGTCACTTATAATTTGTCAATAACATTTAGGAGAAAGGAACCCATTCTAGATCTGTACAAAAGGGCAGTTCCCACTATAGGCATATACAACTCCACTAGCGGCTGTGGGTCACAAGGGATTCTGTTGGTCCCCAGATATTTCAGGCAGACCCTTAAAGCCATTGCAAGGTGACAACTATCTCAGAAGGGCAAAGCAGGAAGTGCACACATCATATTTTTCTGCAATGATACTCCCTGTGAAGTCATGGGTTAACCTGTTTCTGCTGGCCATCTTATTTGTCATCCAAGATCCAAGAACTTTACCTTTCCGTGTGTGTGTGTGTGTGTGTGTGTCTGTGTGTGGTTTCCAAAATAGACTGTAATGGAATATGTCCAATGTAAGGTGAGGTAGGGGCCCCGGAAAGTGTTTCCCATATGATTCCCTTTGCATGCTCTTTGCTACTATAAATAATTCTTATTGGGTTTAAGTGGAATTAGTGCAGGTTCTCATCCTCAGCAGAGCCACTGATACTGCGATAGAGTGGATGCTCACTTAAATATCCCTGTGCATGCATGCACGCAAACAAACTATAGAGACACAGGATTTATTGAATGGGCCATAGCTTTTGGATGCTTCTAAAAACATCTTCTCATAATGACACAAGGTGGGAATTCCAACAGCCTGTCAAATAGCTCACAAAGACCCACCAGCTGAGTACACCTCTCCACTGGTATATTTTAATGAGTGAATGAGTGCAACAACAAAAAAAAAGCCCTAAAATGAGAAACAGAAAAACAAAATAAAATTTTTGTTACACTAAGAAAATAAAACCTATGTACTACAGTTATTTATTTACTATAATACTGTAACTAAATTCATAATTACAGTAAAATAACAAATACAATGATTTTTGCTATAACAAATACTGTTATGATGTATAATAGTTTAAAACACAAGTAATAACATAGGAAACATTATGATTTAAGAATGTCATAGCAGTAGGCCCTATTTGTTGTATTAAAAATATTATACTATAAAAATGTATGTATTACAGTAAAAATAACTAATTCAATGATTTTCAGTACAATAAATATTATTATAATGTAAAATACTTTACAATCACCATTTTTTCCATTTCTTTATTAACTATATTATTTTTACTGGTTAATTGTCATGTACTGTAAATAAGGTCACAATGCAAAACATTTAAAGGTCTTAAAAATAGGCTTATTTTGTCTTTAAGCACCAATTGTACTACAGTTTCCCTTCCGTCACTCACTCGACATTGTGTCACTACATCGCCACAACGTCTCGTTCCCTCCATCAGGGAACGGAGGTTACGACAGTAACCATGACATTATTTTTTACAGTTAAAATACATAAAAATCGTTTTACTGTAAAAATAACAAATACTTCGATTTTTACTACAGCAAATACTATTATGATGCAAAAACACTTTACAATCACAATTTTTTAAATTTTTTATTCAATTTGTAAAGTATTTTACATCATAATAGTATTTGTTTGACTAAATATCATTGTATTTCAGTTATTATTATCAGTTAATCTTCATATAAATAATGTCACAGTGCAAAAAATGGGATCTGCAACAATACCTGGAGATTTTCTTCACATAGCCTACTCTACAGTATAGTCTCCAAAGAACAGTTAAAACAATGGGTTCCTACAGTAACAAAATGTAAACTTTATTGAAGATTGACATCTCTATTTTTCAGATTTTACAGAAGTTAAAAATGAATGGCACATTTATTGATGTATGCAAACTGCTGATTAATCCTTGGCACCTGATTTCTACAAAATGAGCAAAGATTACTCATCAGGGAACATTACAGCGTATCATTGTCATTGTAATATAAAATACAGTAAAAAGACCTCCCAAAACAGCACTCTATATAAGATCATGACCATTTGTCTCCTTTGAAAATGCTTGAATGAAAAGAGCATCAAAAAACCATGAGATTAAGACATTGACAGTGTGCTGGGGTGCAAGTAAGACATTTTTTTCTCTCATTTGGATTCAATATGTTTGACCTGAGAAACCTGCAGTTACAGTAAACATTCTACAATCACAGTGAAGATTAAGAAGACATTACTAGTAAGCCACACATATCTGGTGAAGCTGATCAAGTCTCATTCGCTCTCTGTACTGTAGTTTCACATGGTGTTGACAGTGATTTAGTGTTTTAGCGCAGGGACCAGTAATCCAAGGCTGGATCTTGCCAAAGCATGATAGATTCAAATTGAATGAAAGTAGCAGCGCCTCTATTATACTTATATATTGCTGTAATTATTTCTAGAAAAGCATTATTTTAAAGAATGTATCTTTATTTTGCCCAATGCCACATACATCAGACATAACCCTCAGGCAATACAAAATCTAGAAATATTACCTCAAATGCTTTGTGCAGCAAATTGTTCTTAAATTGATAAAAAATGATCAATTATCAAAAATTATTATTATTATTATGTTAATATGAGCACAAGATGTATGTGTTGTTAAAATTATGAATGCTATAACTGTATAATGCTATGCTGTGGTTAAGGCATTGGCTGAATGATCAAGTTTAGCCTATATTGATTTAAATAAAAACTCTACCTTTCATAATATCCTATTTTTATCGGTGGTCACTACATTGAAAATCACTTAAGATCTAATTATACCATAGTGGTTTAATCTGGTCAATTATAAGAAGCTAAACTAAATAATTATTAAAATAAGCATATAAAAATCTACAATGTATACTTTATTGTGTGCATTTAAACTAAGACTGTGCAGCTGTTAAATGAGGTGAAATTTTCTCCTATATTTTGATTGGTAGTTTCTCATATCCTGGTACTATTGATTGACCTTCTTCTTGTTTGATTAATAGACAAAATAAATTGAACTATTTATGCTAAAAGCCCTTCATTTCACTGTCCTCTCTTACTAAGTGCTTGTAATCTCTCACATTTTGCCAAAAAAAACAAAAACAATGGCAACTTGGGGTTCAATGAAAACATAAAAAAGCTACAGCAAAATTTACAGCAAAGTTCAAGTAAAAACCCAGCTGAGTAGAGAAGAGTCATATTTAACTATTTCTCATCTTAATCCAACTTCAGCTAATCATTTTTCCTTTCTAGCAATTCTTTCTATGCAGAGATGATTTTTGCAACATTTTGATTATTATTTGGTCTTCTTTGAAAAATTCCATTGATTTTTTTTAAGCAAGTAAAGTGTTTGATTTCTGGCTCCATTTCATGAGATGAGGAAACAGTTAAACTTTAAGAGGCTGTAAGAATTTACTTACAGTATCAAGTATAATCCACAGTTCCCTTACGATTCAGTCCACTTGACATTGCGTCACAAAGCTGATGCAATTGGGAGTGTCCTTCTACACGACCTAGTTGAATCCTTTCTACAATATTGGCTACAAGGATTGGCTATGGTGTTTAAGCCCCGCCCTTTCGGGTGTGAAGCTGCCCGGTATAACCCACAAACAACATTCCTCAGAATTTTCTTCCTTCAAGACAGCGATTTATCTCTTGTCTAGAAGACTTCTACTACTTTGCCGTCGACATACACGATTCAGTGGGCGGGATCTTCACAGCAAAAGAGCCACTTGCGTGTTTGCATCTTTTGAATGTCATTACGTAAGATGTCATTCCGCTTTCTGATCATCATGAGCGCTGCATTCACTGTCTGGGCTGCGCCCATGCAGAGACAGCTGTCATGAAGGGTCACACTGTGAGGGCATGAGTATCAAGACGATTTGCTCGTGAATAGCCTTTGTTCTGAGGGACGATTCAGCCTCCCGTGCCCTCCCAGCCACTCCCACTCCAGAGGGATCACACAAGGCAGCACGACGGGACCAAGAGGTCAAGCAGAATGAATTTGAGGTGGACCTCATGCCGGCACGAGAGCAATGAATTGCTCTTGCTGTCCGGACGCCGTCAAGAGAACGTACTCCGCAGATCTGCCCCGTTCTTCCCGGAAGTTCATAACAAACTGAAAAATCCAGGCGCGCGCCCTATTCAGCTTGCTCGCACCGTGATTCCTCTCTCATCACAAAAGTGGACCACGGGGAAGACAAAAGTTATGCCCAACTACCCCCCTGTGAGCCGGTAGTGGCCAATCTTGAGTAGCGAGTAGCAGGCTGTGGAAATCCCACCCCAACCTGGTAGTCTTCGATCATCACATCTGGTTGACCCTCACGGAAATGCATGACACAAAAAAAGAGGCTCTATTTGATGCTCAGGTGTTTCCAGCTGGCCTTTTCGGTGGCTTTGTGGATAGATTTGCTGAGCGCAACGTCACGTCTCCACAACACTCACAAGCTACGAGACATTTTATGCCAAAACAGAGCAATTCTTTGTCACAACTGGCTCGCTCCCACTCTGTGTCTGGCCAGCGTCTGGCTGAAAAAAACCTGCCAGTTACATAGAAGCCGAGCCGCCAGTAAAGCCATGAAAGCCGTGGCCCAGCGCATGTGCCGCACTGACTCTATATGCATTTCCCAGTGTGCTGCCTCCACTCTGTCATATACAAAGTAGTGGAGGATAAGGAACAATTCTATTGGTTATACTGAAGTGGCCCAACCAGTCCTGGTTTCCAGAAATTATAAGGATTTTGGATGGCCCTCTGGGGAAATACTGCTGAGGAGTTATCTCCTCTCTCAAGAGCTGGCATTCCCAGCCCTAGCTGTGGAACCTGCATGTGTGGCCCCTGAACTGGGCATGCTACACATAACAGTCGGTTATGAGCAACAAAGACTCCTCTGTGCACTGAAATGGAATGTGTTCACTAGCTGGTGCCTTTCACAGTGAACTGCCCCTTACCTGAAATTCTCAAATTTTTTCAAGAGCGATTAGATGCAGGGCTCACTCCGTCAATACTCAAAGTTTGTGGCACCTATATCTGCATATCACAGACCCGGCACCTCTATATGAAAACATGATTTAATAATAAAATTCCTTAGGGGAGCGAGGCGGCTGAATCCCCCTCGCCTGGCTACAGTTCTGACTTGGGACCTAGCTTTTGTCCTAAAAGCACTCACAGGGCCCCTTCGAGCCTCTGGACTCTGGACTGCTGAATTGCATGTGCTTTCTATTAAGATGGCATTACTGCTGGCTCTGGCCTCAGTAAAACGGGTCAGTGATTTGCAAGCACTGTCAGTCGACAATTCATTTCTGGAGTTTGGTCCGGATCTTTCAAAAGCCACTGTCAAATCCAGAAAAGGCTAAGGTTCTAACCACACCCTTCAGAGTGCAGGTGGTTCACCTTCAAGCCTTTTTCCCTCATCCATTTAATTCAGATGAGGAACAGTCCTTGCATTTGCTACACACATACATTGAGCGCACTCGCCAGTTCAGACTGTCTGACCAGCTCTTTGTGTGCTATGGAGGATGCACGAAAGGAATGTCCATCTCCAAGCAAAGACTTTCTCACTGGATCGTTTTATGGTTTAACGTCTTATGAGTCGCAAGGTTCAAATTGCCCAATTGGTGTAAAAGCACACTCAACAAGAGGCATGGCCACTTCATGGGCATGGACGAATGGAGTGTCCTTATAAGACATATGTTTTGAAGCAGGATGGTCTTCTCAAAACACATTCGCTATTTTTTACAACCTAGATTTGATATATCTCTTATCGCAAGTCCTCTCTGTCTAGAGCGCTTGCTATTTCGTTGGCCAAACATACATTTATGCCCCTTTTTTAAAGTAAGGACTCCCTGTCATTTTACACAACCACCTGCATTCAGGCCGTTGTATCTCCCAAAGTCACAAGCACTTTCATTATAAATAAAACGTCCTTCCCGACTGAATTCGTGAAGGGAGTAATTCTTACTAATGTACATGGCCATAGTTCATATATATATATATATATATATATGAACTATGTATATATGTATATGAACTTTATATATGGACCGCTGTGTCATGTTTCCTCTCTGGGAAGGTTGTGTCGTGTAGTGCAGTATTGGGGCGTGATGGGTATCTATTCCCCATAGCGTCAGCTTGTGATTGTGACAGCAATGTCAAGTGTACTGAACTGTAAGGGAATTACGTATGTAACCTCGGTTCCCTGAGATGAAGGGAATGAGACATTGCATAAGCTGGCCGCACAATGGACTCATGGTTTTTGAGGTGCGAGCGATGCGCTCTTTGTCTCTCAGTCAGAAAATTCTGTGGAATGGTGTTTGCATGCCTGCTTTTATACCTGAAAGGGCAGGGCTTAAACACCATAGCCAATCCTGCCGTTATTGTAGAAAGGTTTCAACTAGGTCGTGGAGAAGGACACTCCCCATAGCGTCATCTTAGTGATGCAATGTCTCATTCCCTTCCACTCAGGGAACCGAGGTCACATATGTAACCGAGATGTTTTTTGAGAAAAAAAAAAGAAAAGAATTATGAATCAACAAAACAAATAGTGAATAAAAACAAGAGGGATCTAAAAATCACAAGAATTATAAAACACTTCAATTTTTTAAAGTGCAAATGTAATCTACCAACTCTCAAGTCTACACAGATAATGGTCTTTGTGGAAAGTGCAATTTGAGATCAGCACAAGTGAAAACTTTAAAAACTGTAAAAATAAAAAAAGTGATAAGCAAGCCTCAGGATCTCCATCGTACGAAAACCGGCACGTTCCCAAGGCCAACCTGGTAACTATTCAGAAACATCCCTCCGTCAAACACTTGAGCATTGTTTGTGTCCTGCCATTGAAATTCACTCTCTGGCAGGTAAATGTCTCTATGTAAGGCTCCTTTTTCTGTCACTGGTGCTACAAGAACCTGGAAAAGCAAGAGATAAGAAAAAGTAAATTACACCCTGATCTCCAGTCTGCAAGTCCATAGTTTTGTCAAATGTTAGGGTTGGGGTCTGGCTTAGACCTGGGGTTGGGACTTCAACAACATTCATATCAATGTATCATTTTCATCTGATAGAGCAACATGATGGAAAGGGAACTCGTCATGTTGCTACCGAATGTTCCAGTATCCTGACATTGACCCCATTTTGTGCCATCTCCCATCAGACATTTTTGCATCTATTCAAACATGTTTACCTTTCTCTATAGTTCTACTGATAGCTCGATGCACGAGCGGCCTTCGGAAACACTGGTTCTGGTCCTGTGAAAACCAGGAAGTAATTGTGTTTGCATAAGCAATGATGATTGGAATTTGAAAGTTGCATTTTGCCCCTTAGAATTAATTTTTACTCTACTGGTGGTTAGGTTTACGGTTGGGATTTGTGTTTGGGTGTAGATTTAGTAAATTTTCATTCCTGCTGACAACTAAATACAACTCGCTTTACAAATTGTCTTTGGCACCACTCTAAGGAAATTTCACCCTGAAACTTAAGCTAACACATGCATAAACATTTAACAACACTTCTAGCTTCGGCCACTGGGGCAGTACTTCAAATTTTTGTAAGCAAAGACCAATTTCAGCTGAAGAACTTTCCATGTACTGTCACTTTCCTTGTACTGTCATCTGAACAAGATCAGTCTAGAATGGGTTAGGGAAAAGTAGTAATTTAATTATTTATATATATTTATTACAATACATAAAATAATGGTTTTTAAATATAATTTTAAATCATTGTTTTCATATTCTATCCCCAGAAATCCATCAAATAGAGGTATCTGTATTGGTCTCGGCGATATTGGCCTTGATAGTGTTTGTTATCATATCGAATAAACAAATAAGTGAAATCGCCCATCCCTAACTTGTGATTTTAGAAGTAGTTAGGGTTGGGATTAGGATTGACAGAAATATTGTCCCAGGACAACAGGAACATGTAGGTAAGCTCAGGTATAATTCTTTATAATATTGTTAGTGTACTATGAAGTCACTTTGGAGAAAAAAGTATGTGCAAACCTTCCTTTTCTAGAAGCATCTTACCTCATCTCCAATGAGGAACTCATCATCAATGGTGAATGTGACAGGGTCATCCGGGCTGAGCCACCATAGCGGTCTGTAGATGGGGTTTCCATTAGCTTTCCATTCTTCTGCATATTTCAATATCAGAGGAATTACAAAGTCATGGTGCTTGGCAATGTAGAATCTGGTGAGGTTTAGGACCTAGATGGAAGGTACAGTAAAACTATTGGCAAAACATGTATAATAAACATGCAGTGGCCCCAAAAGTATTTGGAAACATAAGTCACACTTAAAATATGCCTAGCAACTGTTTTTTGGGCATGGCACTTGGTTTGATATTTTATTATGTAATACAATAAACTTGTGTAACTTAAGTGTCCAAAAGTCTCCAAATATGTTTTGGGGCCACTTTATATGAAAAAAGGGATATTTTGAGTTTATTTATTTATAAAAAAATAAAATAAATCTGAAACTGTTCTCGCCTAGTTCTACTGTGGTTGATTTTTAACATTCCTTGAGAGGTCACAAGCTTGAGTTAACATCCTTACCAGCCTCTGGTGATGGAAACAAAGCAAAACCACGTTTATGAATAATGTATTCTCAAAATTAAAATGTGGGGGACTGAGATGAATTTTGAATTACTGCCTGAGTTCGGCCCAACTTTAAATGGATAAAACAGGCTTGTGGCTTCTATTCCTGTTTTCCTTCTATTTAGACTCAACATAATCATTGATTTAACAGTCTCTAATGGGTGTTGGATAATCACGCAAACTCCACACACACACACACACACACACACACACTGACCTAGGAGCCAATAACTCATTCAGAGTGAAAAATAAAGGCAATTAAAGTCTTTCAGTATGATCACCAAACTTAATATTATTAACGCTAATATATTGTGATTTAAGTGATTGTCCATATTATATCATCCATATGGCAAGATCAAACCATTAAATATTATTATACCCTATTTCTAATGCAAAACTAAACTTTTCCAGTATTTGCAAATCAATTACTAAGGTATTCTGATTTTTAGGATGTTTCTAGGGAGTCCTGGCTGGTTGTTAGGGGATTGATAAGCAGTTTTGGGGTGAAAAGAGAGACTATTTAGCAGAGATGGCCACTTATATTAAAATGAATGGGAGAAATTGGAACACCCAGCCAAGGAGCTTGTGCCCAATGGATGTAGTAAGGTCCCACCTTACAGGTAAAAGAACCAATCACATTTTAGATACAAATATCATCTGTCAATCAACTTGAGAATGCGCATGATATATACAAGCCGATAGAATTGCGTTTTCAGCGTAATCTGGGGTAAAGAAGCACAATTTATGATACCAGTGTTGTTTGATTTTACAGCTGATTTAAAATGTTTTTGGAGTGTAACCTTGACCAACCATTTTTGAGATATCTGTGTTCCCCCATTCATGTAGATAGGAGTTGCACTGTCATGACTGGAAATATACTCCCGGGAGCATTCCAAAGATGGCCGACTTACATGACACTTACTTGCTAGAAAGACTTTGAAAGCTCAGTGAAATGTGTGTGGCCATTTTACAGTGTAATTCTATGGGACTATTTCACCTGTTAAATCATTCTCTTGGCAAAAACTGTCCTATTGCTTACAGTCATAATAGCACATCTCTCCTAAATAAACTTCGATAATTCATGTCCATGGCACAAACGGTGTAGAACGAGTTACATGCCAAGGTTTTGGGCAGTAAATGTAATAATAAGTATGAGCAATTATAATTGTGATGTTTGGCCTAAACAGATCTAAATTAAATGTTCTTTTCCTCTTATTCATTACGGATTGTCATTCTTGGTGCAACGGCTCTCATTATAGCTGAGATTGAGAGTCATAAATTTGAAAGAGATGTTAATGCAGACCAGATGGACCCTTAACCACAGGTGATGTCAGGGAAAGGCCAAGCAATTACACCCTGAAATGCAAGAACAACAGCCACCTGGAGGATCCTCTCTGCCGGTCTTAAACTCAAGCTGGGCTGCAAGGGCTCAAACATATCAATGTCTGAGACTAGATATACAAGGATGTATTTAACTAGTATTTTTAAAAGGATATTCTCATGATGCCCCATGGCGTGAATAAATATTATTTTCCAAGTGTTATGTTAGGAGTGGAAAAGAAGACCCTCAAGATTTTCTAAACCTGTATAACTTTCTTTTCTCTTTGGAACACAAAAGGAGACATTTTAATTAATGAACTGTTCACTCTATTTCATACAAATACAATGAACGGGGACTGGAGCTTTCAAGCATTAAAAAAATTGTTCCAAAGCACAATTTGCCGTAAGTAATATTCTTTCCTCCCAAAAAACTTTCTAGACAATATCTTAATTCTTCCTTATTGTATGACTCAATTGGCTCCATCATATTCCCTCTTTTCTGACCACAACGTTAATGGAACTCAACTAAAAACTAAAACCTGAATGGGCCTAGGACCTGCCCTTGTGGTACTCACCCATTCCTTCTCAAAGACCCATGGAGGTGTCTGGAAGCTGATGACAGGAAGGAAGGCTGCAATCCCCAGCCAACGGATGAAGAGGTCGTCGTCTGTGACAAGTTCGGCAGAGAGCGAACCTCCTGTGAATGAGGCCCACAAATGCATTCTTGTTTCTTCATCAACACATTGTCTTTGTGCAATGCACAACTTAATCTTTTTCTTGTCTATATAGTGTATATTTTCATTAAAATAAATTTTTTTATGTTACATTGTTCCTAACCTGCAAGCTGTTATTTTTTTCCATGGAACACAAAAGGCAACACACTCATTTCTAGTCTTTTCAACACTAGTTCATAGTGACCAAACATGGCCAAAAGCACCAAAAAAGTCAGACATACAAATTTTGCACTGTATTATAAGCATTTTGAGGCTGTGTTTGAGGAACTGATCAACATTTAAGTCATCATTCACATACAATCTTTTGCTACAGTGAACTATTATCTTGAATCGTTCTTTTGTGCTGATTCTTTTAAATGAACTGATTGATCCAGTTCACAATTCAGACCGTTCTCAAAATGGACTGATCGGTTCTCAATGACTGTCTTTTCATGAACACCAGAGAGTGGCTTATTGTGAGAAAGCGGATTATTGTGAGAATACAGCATTCCAATTTACATGCACTGTATACGTCGTATACTCTTTACTCCCGTATACTTGCGGCTCGTTCAGTAAGCTGCTTTATACACAGGAATGTAATTTTCCTTATTTTTTGGGGGAAAATAACAAGCATGGGTTCCGAGGAAGACTTTGCTATTTTTTTGTCTGTTGCTTCGCTTTATTTCAAGATATTCCAGAGTTGTTGCTGTGTTTGTTTCCTTCACTTTCTATCGCGACCTGCAGTACAATTGTGATGCAATAGTGGGGTGTCCCGCAGTAAAACTCTGGGATTTTTTAAAGACAACTGTTAGGGACAGCCAATATTTTCCATTAGTGTGTATAAATGGGAATAGTTTATAGTGTATGTGATTTTTCCACTGGTCACAATGAGATGCCATTGTATGGAAAAAAGGTTTAGAAATTTTCATTTTGGGTGAACTATTCCTTTAATTTTAGTATGTATTGTGATATAGTGTATGTTGTACAATTCTATTCTAAAGTTGCAAATAGAGTCTTTCTTTTTGTAAGGGATAAAAGAAGGCAGTGGATTACATTATGTTTTGCTTATCTATGGTATGCATCTTCATGAAAGATTAATGTAGTGCGTGTGTGTGTGTGTGTGTGTGTGTGTGTAGGCAGGTATTACCTACTGCATCAGGAATGAAGAAATTATATCCCAGAAGACTGTGATGCAGTAGGGATGGAATGATACCCTTAAGGCCGGAGTAACTCCAGTCGGACTGTAGTGCATTCATACGGATGAAAAGCGGTTTGTGGCCGGACCTGTTCAAAGGAAATTGCATGATTAAAACACAAAAATCACCTTTAATGTGTCTATAACAAAAACGGGACCCATTATTCAGTGCGTTTACATGCACTTTTAAAGTCTGATTTCGGTTAGTTTGTTTTTAAACATTTTAGTCAAGTCTAATTTTTGTGATATCGGAAAAACAGACCAAGATAATGTGATTGTAGCTCAGCTTTGTCCAGCATGCATATCTATCGGACCACATTTGACCTCAGCACTGTGCGCATGCTAGGCGCAACCTGTATTTAGCACTTCCTTGGGTGACGCCTTTCTTCAAATATTCAATTACGCATGCTTCATATATATATATATATATATATATATATATATATATATATATATATATATATATATATATATATATACTCAGATGGACAGATGAAGACTACAGCCTGACTATGCAATATAATATAATATATGCGTAGTGTGTTTACATACATGTTTTATCACAAAATTCTGATCTTACTGTTGAGACTGAGACACCAATTTTTCAATAATCGGATTTCAAACAACATACAACTGTGGTTTGGATTGGATTTAACAAAAAAAAAATCTGTAAAAACGATATATTTATATAGTATATTTGAGTTAGAAACTCCAAAAATATTTACCATGATCTCATGAATACTCAATTTTCCAGTGAAATGTCACCAAAAGCGAGTGAAATGGTGTTGTAATCAGACGACACTTTTAAAGTGAATATTATATGTAGGTTTTAATGAGTAAAACTTACCTCTCTAACCTAAAACTTTAACCTAAACCAACCAATAGTGATCTAAATCAAATGAGAGGTGAACAAAACAGACATCCTTAACCAACACCTAAACCTAACCGATAGTGTCCTAAACCAAAATGAGAAATGAAAAGCACATTTTCTGAAGCAACCACATCATCCCTTGTCCCTTCTATGACACTTTTGTCTATAATGTCAACTTGCTTGTTTGGCTGGGCTCGACCCACAGACTTGGGTAATCACATTGGAATAAGTGTGTAAAAGTGAGCCTGTAATACAAGTGTAAAAATTAAAAAAAAACTTTAGCGAAATGTAGAACACGGCTCGTAAAAGTCAGTCTGCAAATGTGTAGTTATACGTAGTAATGTTCATTTCATGAGATTAGGTTGAACAATTTGGATTTTTGTTCCCTGTCTGAACAAAGCCTTTCAATGGTGAAATCCCGAAGTGGCAGGTTGTGATTGGTTCTTGTGATTTTGCCAAATTGGACATATTCCAGGATCAATATCTGAAAATAACCTAACCCTAAAATCCAGGACCAACAAGAATGTTGATCCAGGGATACGCCCTACTTTGCAAAATCATGGTAAACAGTTGGGATTATTTGAACGATTAAATCAAATACCTTGCTCCTGAGGTTACAATGACATTTTCCCCAATCCTGTCAGCCAGGTTGGCAAGGAGTCTGATGTATTCATCCCCAACCAATGACAGAGGGGGGCGCAGGGCCTGTTCCTCGAAAGGGTTTCCCTCGCCACCTTCCAGGATGACATACTCCATGCCCAAATGGCTATGTAAACTGTCCACTTTGTCCAGAAACCAGTTAGTGGCATCAGGGTTGGTGATGTTCAGCTTCACACTGTACTTGCCTTTCCACTCAGTCAACAGAGGCACCTTGTGGAAGATTTTAAGAGCATGATGTAGGGGACAGATAAATATACAAATGTATTGCCAATAACCAGTAGAAAACCATGCGCACGCAGACAGAAAGATAGTTCTACCAGTCGATTCTGTGGCCCTGAGGGCAGGCTCAGCCAGTAGGCTTCAGTGCCTTCCTGCATGGAGCTCTGGAACTGCTGGGAGTCCACACTTAGGTATGGGGACAGGGTGATGGAAATGTTTAGAAGCTTCACAAAAGGGAGGTCCCTGGTCTGTCTCTTAGATGACCTTTTCTTGCCATTGAGGTAGCTGTGGTCCTAAAATAAAGGCAAAACCATTTCTTTTCATTGCATATGTTATCCATATAATGAAAGTGAATGGTGACCTAGGCCTAGCAACATTCTGCCTAACATCTCTTTTAGTATTCCTCGAAAGAAAAGTGATACAGGTTTGAAACAACGTCTAAAATACAAAACTCACTCTAATGTAAAGCATTAGGAAGTCTGGTTCATTTTAAAGAATCACTTTGATTAGTCCAGTTCAATTGAGATCATAATATAATGGCAACCAAATAAATTCATTTCATAACATGCATTGAAAACTCATATCAGTCGACCACCAATCTGAATCATTTGGGAGGGCAATACATTAAATTCCATACTAGTACAAATTACTTTTGTTAGTCCCACCTGGATTTCATTTATACATAAATATGCCATTTAAAAGGTCTTTCTCAGACAAAGTTTCCCCTATTATTTACTCATAAATTAGAGTCCCACTATAGCATTGTGCATCCTCCAAGTTTTTGGTTATTTCTGTTCAGACCAGATGTCAGAGGATTTGTACATCTCTAAAGATCTATATACTGAATGTAAAATCATAAAAATGCCGTAAATACATTCAAATTGTATGTGTAAATGCTACGTGCAAATATCTACGAATTCTAATGAGATTGCTCAGAAAATATTTGATTGGTAGCATAACAGTCTCACCATTTTAATGTATGCAACAGCAGTCTGGACTACAATGCAGTCAGGCATGACAGATGAATGAGAACACTGTGTTAATTACTCAGAATTCTATAGTTGCTGATTATTTTAACAATACAGAAAAACATTGTTTTTAACCATTACTGAAAATACAACTTCAGACTCTATTCATGTTTTTACCATGACAGTCACTAACTCTGCCACGGTGTCTAAGAAAATATAACTATAATGTATTTTAATCATACTGTACAGCTGGAGTGCTGCACATATGAGGAATCTGTGCAATAAATATCAAAATCTGGCAAGGGTGTTTATAACCAGATTCATTCCAAGTCAAGCTGTTGGTTTCAAACTAAATGGAAACTAGTTAATAAAAAAGAAACATTGCATCAGGATGGAGTTTTGTGTAACTGTAACACAAAGGATGGTTTTCCACTGCAACACATTTATTCAGGTTGGGCTAGGAGAGTATGGCCTTGTGTCAGATATCATGCAGACAAATATGAATGACCATTTTTAACTTTGTCAAATGTTTTTTTCACATCTAAAATGTGTGTTTTTAAAACCTATAGTTCATTTGAATGCAAAACCTTAATGGGATGAAAGGAAAGATAGGACTGAGACAATGTACCATGAAAAAGGCCCAATAAATACACAACGAATGAACAAAACTACAGTCATGAGTTATTGTAACAAGAGGGCTGTACTTAGTATTACAACACTGGCCATAATGTCCTGATAAGAATTTAAGTATTTAAGACCAGAACATTCTTTTCCTGGCAGAGAGCAGGTTCCTAACCCTCTCTTTTTTCCTTGCCTCTCACCTCATTCTAAACTTTCTAGAATAATTCCGCTGCACAGAGAACAATTCAGTGTTGGTTCTATTGTTGTGACATCAGTCAAGTAGGCTATAAATGCGACAGAAAAATGACTTGATCATTCAATAACTTCAAACCAGTTTGAGTACAATTCCTAATTTTGTGTCATTTAATAATGAATAATACAAATAATAGCAAGAAATTATAATAATATCCCTATTATATGTTTTAATTACCAGTTTGAAACGTGTCAATTAAATAATAATGGTGGAAGCTAATTGGTATTGTTCATAAATACATTATTATTGTGAATGTTGACTGTATGATTTAGTTTGTGCGTGTTCTGTGTACTGCTGATGAATATTATTGACCGAGTTTATATCAAAATATGAGTGGTTTGGCCTCTTTATGAGCTGAGGCTTGCACATTCAAACTATATTTCCCATTTTCTGTGGCTGCATACAAAGATTAAATAGCTAGATAAATAATTAATTAAACACATAATGTGCATCATTTGCATGATCTTTTTCATGAAGTGAAAAAATAAGAACATTTATTTGCCAACATTTTCATTGTATTCTGGAGCTATTAATTATAGTAAACATATCGTATTAAAAAGTTATGCAATTAATCATGCCACTGGACTATAATAAGGAATATTCCTACCATCGCAGCAATTCAAGCTTGAAGTACCACCTTTCTCATTTTGCAACATGGGAAATCAGCATGTTGTTTCCGAGAGTTCTGGTACTCTAGGATCGGCCACATTATGCCAACTCACCAACAAGCACTATGTCCTAGCAGACATTTTTGCATCTGTTCCAGCGTATTTACCTTCCTCTGTGGCATGGGAGACTGGGGATCCCACACTGAAACCAGGAAGTAATCGTGTTTGCATAAACAGTGACGAGTGTGATTCGGAGGTTGTATTTTCCATCTAACATTACTTTTTACTCCACTGATGATTAGGTTTAGATTTGGGGGTTCAGTTTATATAATATGCATTCCTCTTCACTGTATTAACAACTCGCTTTTGGCGCCCATCCATGGGCATCACACCCAAAAATGGAGCTCACAGAAGACCATATGCCCACTTTGGCCACTGGGGGCAGTGTTTCGCATTTCGGTAAGCAGAGACCAATTTTAGCTAAAGAAAAGTCAACCTCCTGTTTCCGTTTTTACTGTGAGACCAGTCTGGATTTTGCAAGACCGGGTCAGCAGGGGACTGTAAGTGGAACTCCACCTGTACAGGCAACAAACCACACCTATCTGCAGCAGACAGCACAAGATAAGGACACATTCTTGTGTTCAAACACAACTGGACAAATCACAACTACTCCGAATGCAGGGGTTTCGAGACTTTTTCTTTTTAAGTTTCAAACTACATAAATGTACACAGCGTCCTAAAAGTGCACTTTATGACATGAACCAAGGTGAAACACCCCAAAAGCATCCATTTAACATGTGTACATGTGTGTCTTTAGAAAAGACCTAATAATAAGTCTACCTCTGACAGATTGATGAATTCAATTGCAAAATGGATTGCTGTTAACTGCAGGCCAATGATATGGAAACAAATAATATATTGCCTTCTGCACATCACGCCAGAATTAGGTAACTACACATTGAGCTGTGGTGCTCATGTGGAAGATGTAGGTTTAAATCATATCCCATCTCTCCTGTCTTTGCTAATGATGAGGTGCATATCTTCTACGGCACTAGAGTCACCAAATGGGAATGTAAATCGAACTATATTAGATGTAGATATACATAGATTTCTAAATAACTATAAATCAAACAGGTTTTCCAAACATTGCCCCCATCTGCTAATGGTTGGCCAAACAGATAGTCCCATGCCAAACTCGAGCCAACGTTGCTGTGTCGGGCTGGTCGGGAAGCTTCTCCTTCGATGAAAAGTGGCGAAAAGCACTTTTGTTCAAAAGTATACAGATAACATAAATTATCTGTATAACAGATGGCCCACACTGACTACACAATATCAGTATCCTTAACATAAGAAGCATTAGCTAATTGGAAACCAGTTCCCAGCTGGCATTTCAGTGAACCAAAGATGTGTGTCTTTGTCTCGGGGGATCAGGGCCTGACCTCTCCACCACTGCTGCAGATCCACTTAGAAAAATGAAGCCTTTCATGTGTTTAATGTTGACCAGCTCGAACTGTTTTGTTCTGTCAGACTAAACTTAACAGCCAAGCTACTGTCTTTTAATGTGATAAACTTCCCTTGGTAACTCCAGGTATAGACCTTGGTCTCAAAGCAATTTGCACACTGCCAGGGCCAAGCCTAGGAAGTAAAATGTGTACCTTCAGAAGCGTCAGCAACTTTAGAATAAAACACATGAAAATAGGTTTCTCATGCAGGGAATGGACTGATAAAATGTATAATCTGAATTCACTTTAAGTCACTTTGGATAAAAGTGTCTGCCAAAAGAATGAATGTAAATGTAATTGGTCGGGCAAACAGATTGTTCGGACAAATAGATAGCCCCGCCCCAAACTTATGCCACTGGTTAACCCAATGTTGCTCTGTTGAGCCACTCAAAAAAAGAACAATGTTTCGTTTGTTCCACAGAGCCACAATGTTTACACTTTTATGGCTTACTTATAGTTATACTTTTAGTCTCTGCATATTAAACTGGCATAAGATAAAATATTTTACCAGTGAAAAAAAAATATTTAACCCTTCACCTTTAGACTTGAGCACATTCTGTTGATGAAAATGAATGCTACACCAAGCGCATGGATCAAAATTGTTTGCCCAATAATGTTTTCTGTGGAAAACACATAATTTAATACTATTAAAAGTTAAAATTCTGATTATACAATGAACCTATAATTGCTTCAGTGCAAAATGTCACACATGTACAATACTTATTGTCTGAGAAGGATCTGAAACTAATTTGATTACATACATATAATAACTAATAATTGTGCACCTTGGATGTCAACGAGGGGTAAATGAACTAGACATTTGCTGCCCTTTTTGCATATTGCAGCACAAAAAAATCTGCATTTTACTTATGGACTACCGGCAATCTAGTTTAACTAGGTGCCGAATGCACTTAAATTGTGGATAAATTAGAAAACCAAAAGCAACCAAGCTCGCTCTCCGGGCCATGCGAGCCAGTGGTTTGCTCAGGTGGAAAATGAATGCCTGAAGCACTAAGCCCCATTAAACAATTCACATTGGAGAGGCTCTCAGACCCAGAATGAAGGTCAGAGGCATGGAAATAGGATTTCAACGACATACCAGATTGGAAATAATGAATTAAAATAAGACAGAACAAAAACTCTCATGAGGGAGAGAAAACACCACAACAATGTAAAATGAGAAACAAACAGATAAACAAACCAAAACCCAACTGAGGAACATGAAACAATAAAGACTCGAACCAACTGACATGAAAAACAATTCACAAAACGATCCTACACCAGGATAGAGCACATGAGCGAACTATAAAGAGGGACAAATCAAGAGGTAAGCGAGTAAGTCAGGTGAAACACATTAACTAACAACCAGACAGATAACAAGGGAAATGAGAGGGCACTGAAGACATATTCCACAATGAAGAATATAATGTTGTTTATTTTTCTGGCCTTGGTTTATAACCCTCCCTCTTTCTTTCCAATTTTTCTTTTTTTAATTTCTACCCAAAGACAATAAGGCACTTGTTAAATATAGGGATGCACTGATATAGATCATTTCAAGGATATAAACAATAATAAAGGAATTAGAACTCTACTGGTCTGGGAGCACATCTGGCCTCATTACCGGATCCTTTAAATAAGGCTCTAGGCTAACATAGTTTCTCAAAGAACATCAAATGTTTACCATTGTTAGACATGATGTTGATACTGAGCCTCTAAGCGAGACAGGCGCTTAAATTGTATTGTATTGTACTGTAGATGCTCACAATTAAAAGCACACGTGTTCACCCTCTACCACTAGAAACCTCCGCAGGGCAAGAAATACAGCCAGCAACTCTAGGCAGTTGGTGTGCCAACGTAACCATGGGTCTGTCCAGGAACCGGTGGCAGCGTGCCTGTTGCACACGGTGCCCCAACCCTGTTTGGAGGCATCTGTGGTGACCACGATGCATCTGGACACCTGCTGCAGGGGGACTCCTGTCCTCAGAAAACAGAGGTCTGTCCAAGGGTTAAATAACTGCAGGCAGGGGGGGTGAAGATCAAACGATATGTGCCGTGGCGCCATGCTCATCTCATGACTCGAGGCTGAAGCCAGTGCTGAAATGGTCTCATATGCATCAACTCTAGCAGGGCAACCACGGCAGAGGATTCCATATGCCCCAGGAGCCATATGCCCCAGGATCATTGAGATTGAATCTAACTCCATGCCGAGAAAAGAGATGCTCTGAATCAGGGAGAGCTTGCTCCTTTCCCAGTTGACCTGAAGCCCTAATCAGCTGAGGTGCCTGAGCACCTGGTCCCAGTGAGCGCATAGTGCCTCTCGAGAGTGAGCTAAGATCATCCAGTATGCGGATGCCCACTTCCCTTAGCAGGGCAAAGGCGGCCTCTGCGAACTTTGTGAAGACGCGAGGGGACAGGGATAGTCCAAAGGGGAGGACCTTGTACTGGTACGCCCGGCCTCGA
This sequence comes from Xyrauchen texanus, assembly GCF_025860055.1. NCBI lineage: Eukaryota > Metazoa > Chordata > Actinopteri > Cypriniformes > Catostomidae > Xyrauchen > Xyrauchen texanus. The sequence continues at coordinate 18,672,173 of NC_068324.1, forward strand.
ACGCAAACCTTAGAAAGGGTCGGTGTAGGGGCAAAATCGAGACATGGAAGTACACGTCCTTCAGGTCTACCGCTGTGACTTTTCTATTGGATTGAGGTCAGGGCTTTGTGATGGCCACTCCAATACCTTGACTTTGTTGTCCTTATGCTATTTTGCCACAACTTTGGAGGTTTGCTTGGGGTCATTGATAATTTGGAAAAAAACGATTTGCGACCAAATTCCTGGCTGATGTCTTGAGATGTTGCTTCAATAAATCCACATCATTTTTTTTCCTTATGATGCCATCTATTTTGAGAAGTGCACCAGTCCCTCCTGCAGCAAAGCACCCCCACAACATGATGCTGTCATCCCTCATGGCTGGGATGGTGTTCTTCTGCTTTCAATCCTCAACCTTTTTCCTCCAAACATAACGATGGTCATTATGGCCAAACAGTTCAATTTTTTTAATTAGGCCAGAGGACATTTCTCCAAAAATTATGATCTTTGTGCACTTGCAAACTGTAGTCTGGCCTTTTTATGGCAATGGCTTCTTCCTTGCAGCCTTTCACATTATGTGTATATAGGACTCGTTGTACTGTAGATATAGATACTTGTCTACCTATTTCCTTCAGGATCTTTACAATATACTTTGCTGTTGTTCTGGGATTGATTTTCACTTTTCGCACAAAACTATGTTCATCTCTAGGAGACAGAATGCATCACCTTCCTGAGCGGTATGATGGCTGCGTGGTCCCATAGTGTTTATACTTGCGTAATTTTGTCGTTTGGAAATTGCTCCCAAGGATATACCAGACTTCTTGGCTAATTTCTTTTGATTTTCAAATGATGTCAAGCAAAGAGGCACTGAGTTTGAAGGTAGGCCTTATAATTTATCCACAGGTACACCTGCAATTCAGTACACCTCCTATCAATAGCTAATTGGCTAATTGTCTAAATTATATATTATATATTTTTTAAGTAGTAGGGACAAAACTGAGCATGGCAAAAAGGGGTGGGGACATGTCCCAGTCATCCCACTCATAAATGACACTTGTGTATTTAACAAATACCACTAATAATAATAATAAAAACTAATATTTGCCAATTCTGATACAGTCATGGGTATAACATGCATCCCCAGTTCAACATACTCTATATAACAACCACAGTTTGATTCTTTGTGGGAAAGGAAAGCAGAGGGTCACCCACCATGTTGGAGAGGAGAGCTGTGGAATGTTCATCTAGGCTGATGACTCCCTCCCCCAGGTGATGCCTCTTTAGACGGTTTGAGAAAGTTCTCAGCTCTCTCTCTAGCTTGGCCTCCGAGTCCACATTTGCTAGAAGCTTCCAGAAAGGTAGCCTGAACAGAAACATTGAATTTGTTAGTGTGAGGACTCAAATCAAACTGCGCTGAACCTACAGCACTCACAAAACACAACATAATAATGGATTAAGGATAATGGAATAAAGAAATAGAATGTCTTAGGCATGCGCAGAAGAAATTATGGCCAACATCTAATAGATGAAAACCAGTATTAATCTAGAATTAAAAGTTAAATCAGGCAGAAGAAATTATGGATACATTTTAAGTACTTTAGACACACACAAAAATAGTATATAGTTTGAATTCAATTTTTCCACCAGAGACTAATATTATGCCTGATATTATCTGCTTCCAATATTCAACCAAATATTTGACCAAAAATACGGGGTCAGAACTGTTTCAAATTAACATACAAATAGAAAGATATTCACAAATATAGAGTTGGTTCACAAATAAATATAATGAGATATACAAATAAATGTAAGGAGTTTTTTCAAACGTAATTAATTAAAAAAAAAATATTGAATGAGATCCTCAAATATGTAAGGACATTTGCGGGAAAAAAATTAGTTTTGCAAATAAAAAGATAATCAAATACGTTTTTTAACTTAAAAACACAACTCACAACACACATTTGTGGATTTTGTTACATTCCTAGCAATAAGATGTGCACACAGACCCACAAATAGGTGGACTCCATTGTCTGTTTAAGCCAATCAGATAACGGCCATAACCTATCACATTCTAGCTTAAACCAATCACGTTTCATTACAATTTTTCTTTATTTGTGAATTCAATTAATTTCTGTGAAACTCCTGACATTTATTTGTTTAACTAATTCTATTTATTTGTGAATTGTGAATATTTGTCAATCTCCTTTCATTTGCATGTTAAATATACTGTATCTATTAATTCTGACCCCATAGTCACAAAATGTCATTCAAGCAAAAAAACTAATAAAACAAAGTTTAACATTATTTTAAATGAAGTTGTTTGCTCTGTACCGTAAGACATTCATGTTTGGCAGCCCTCGACTGGCCGTTGAGAGCTGTTTCATTGACTCCTGATGGATGGCTTTAATGTTGTGTCCAACACACATGGTGTACTGCAGAGGCATGCGCTCCATACTTGGGGGCGTCTGCAAACAGAACTGCTGTCTGCTTTCCATTCCTACATATAGAGGGATGTTCGGGGCCACTATAACTGACACACCTTTAAAGGAAAACAACAACAACAGCATTCACTGTTTTTTTTTTTTATACGTTTTTTAGTAATACCTATAATCATTGGTTCTATAATCTAGTGCCTTTAAGTTGTGCATGTCATCCAAGTCCTAATGCATCTTTTATGTTACGACTGAGTCATTCAATCATCGACTCAATTGATTCGTTAAAACACATTCACTAAAACGAGAATGATCCTTTCACTTAAACAATCTGTTCAAAATCGCTGATTTGTTTTATGAATGAAACACCACTAGTTCAAAACAAAGTTTTGAGAGCGGTGCAGAGAAAGAGTTACGCTTGATGCTTTTAATTATTTTCGTTTGCACAAACTGGCCAATTTCTGTCTGAAACCCAAGATATTTTATATTATATACTTGTTTGTTGAACTGTTGTATAAAACCAATATCACACTTGCAATCATGCTGTTGTTTCCTGTATCAGCAGATACACAAAATATGTTGACGGATGGCTAAATCACAGCAACAACAGCGCTCTTGATCATGCAATATTGCTTAATTAATACTATGTTAATGATTTCTTGCATCTCAAATTTTATATTCCGGGTTGATTTCATCTCCTTGTCCACAACCGTGTGGTCAGGTGATTTCATATCACACGTTACCTCCTTCCATGACTCTATGTGAATGGCAGAAACAGCATGTTGGAAACCAAATACAATCTTTTGACCTGCCCCAGCCATTACAACCTGATGTACCTGGAAAATGCCAAGGCGGTGTAGTTGATAGAGGGACCATTGGGATATATATAAGCAAATCTTTGTATTTTTAAAGGTTTTTCAAATATGTGCACTAGGAGGTGCTTGAGGGCTGCTTCTCATGTCTTTCTGCACCTGAAAAGTTGAGATTATGTGAGGCAGATAATTGTGTCCGCAGATGTCCTTGCCCTCCCTAGAATTCCTCCTTCTTCTCAGATTTCAGCAGTATGTCAGTGTAGACACATGTAGTACCTTCCACTGAAATGTCCCTATCTAACTCTACCTCTAAATGCCTATTCATACACCATGGAATACATGAATGATGAGACAACAAAACAAATTAATGCATCTCTACAAAGAATGAAATATTATACAGAAATTATCCAATATTTTTTAAGGTCAATTTTTCAATGTTGAACACCATGCATTTAATTTAGGCATCCAAACCTTTTCCGAAATCATGTCATTACTCCATTTTATTGCAGCAAACAAGATTTCATAAACATTAAGCTTGATAGGCCAATAGTTCTAATAAGCTACTTTTCGAATTCTGATTTGAAATTTTTATCCAAATCCTCCTCAACATATGAATCTGATCAAACTAGTGATTCAGATTTGAGTAATTTATAACTATATATAAACAACACTGTGAAGTGAAACTACACTTACACATTTAACATTTTGGCAAACCAAAATCGTAAATTTGTGAATGAAAAAAAGACAACAGGTTGGATAACTGAAAACTTGAGTTGCACAGATTTTTAAAAGTAAAAATCATGATCACAGTATATTGCTAGGCAGTTGCTAGGGTGATGTGGGTGGTTGTTAGGTGGTTGCATACTGGCTCAAGTCAAAGGAGCCACACCCTTGATGATATTCTGGTCTCTAGATATGGCTCAGGTCCCTCATTCAATGTGAAGGCCATAGTATACTTTGGTTGTCCGCATTATTGTTCGCTATGCACACAGAATGCACGACGCAAATTTCGCCATCAGCCCAGTCTGTGCGGAATTACCACGTGCGGCTCAGATTCTCTCGACAGGCAGACAGTCCTCATCTGTGCACATTGTTGGCGCATGCGCCTACCGTTGAATACTAAAAGAGCATTCAAAATCAGACGTAGTGTGCCTGAATCGATTGCATTCATATTGGCACGCGGTCAAAAGAGTAGACTTTGATAGGCAATGTGGAATGCACAAAAATGAAGTACACCTAGGCCTTAAGTCTATCTGAATTGACCTGTTTTTCCCGTTTTATCATAAACCACTGGCAAAAATCTTAAGTTTGATTCGGCAACTTTGAGACATCATTTGTAGCACAAACATTACATATTTCTCTTTAACAACTGTTTGATATTAGGGTTTGTACATGTGTTCAAATCGCTAACCTTATATGAGCAGTTGTAATAGTGATGCTTGTCTCAGCAAACACCACTAATGCTAGGCTGTGAGATATTTAATAAAGTGATGGATGACATAGACTAAAATAAAGTCATAACATTTTTGAACACCATAAGGGATTCAATTATTAAATTATGAAATTTGTTGATGAGGTGTCCCACAGAACTTTGTTTTACCCTTCAAAAGCTTGTAGGCCCCTTTCTTAAGGTGTGTATAACATACAGGAATCTGCAGAAGGGGGAATAAATAACTGTGATTGCTGACGTTTAAGAGACTTTTGCTTGAGTTATGAGCAAAGTGGGCTCTACAGGAGTTTAAAAAGAGGGGGAGAAGTTTCTTATTTTTAGAATAATTCCCCACGGTAACTATTACCAGCTTTCCTGAAATATTTTCCACTCTGTCTTTAAAGCAAAGATGAAAAACGGTATCCCATCTCACTTTTTTTCACCTAATATGGCCCGGATGAGAGCACAGAGTGGAACAATTTTTTAACAATGAATGAAACGTTACTCAGAAATGTGTAAATCTATTTTATACTATTCAAATCAATAAACAATAACCGTACTGTATATCATATAACTGAGGATAATTGTGAATAGGAAAAAACAATGAAGAATTAAGTTGTATTTCAAAGCGGTTTTATTCTTTAATTTGTTTTGCAAATGTGGCAGGAGACATCAGCCGAAAGGGAATGCTGTTTGTATAGTCCTATAAGGCTTAAATATTAACATAAAAAGATATAGCTCAAGCAAGTCAGCTACAAATAAAATCATGAACCAATTAAAATGCAAATACAATTCTCAGTGTTTCTGTTAAATTGGGTTACTTGAACCAAGAGACTATTTCTGCAAATTTATGGGATAGTTCGCTCAAAAATGCACATGACATATTGGCTCAGAACAACGTAATGATAACTGAATGATCACAGAAGTTTCATATTTGTAATTATTTATTATACAATTCCATAGAAATGCATAAAAACTTTTTTGCATCAGTTAAATACAGACCATAATCTACAAATAGTCATTAAAGGAGAATGGTGCATGTAGAATTATGCAACACATTTAGATATCACATGATGAATTAATCACAGGAATATGATCTCTGTATTAATTAAGTTTTACATTTCAGGTTTAAGCAATATTGGTTTCTTTTTTGTATTTGCACAGGAATATTCCAATTTTGTATTTTTTTTAATGCTTTGAATGTATAACCATAGTTCCCCTTCTGTCGCTCTCTCCATGTTGTGTCGGAGAAGCGACACTAGGGGTCTCTCTTGAGCGCCGATATTCACCTCTGACCTATTGAAAAGGGCCAATGGGAGTTGGCAGTCAGTATTTGCATACCCCGCCCCCGGACATACGGGTATTTAAGCGGGGCAAATACGGAAGTTTAGTCAGAAAATTTCTTCAGAGCCGATGGTCTGTCTGCAGTTTGCTGCGAGTTACACACCACTCAAACGTTCCTGTTTTCCTCTGACGATCTGCATGCTGTTGGATCTTGACGGCGCACAACAGCGGCTTTCTCCTTCTCATTGCACGGCATGCATTGTTGCCCCTGAGCGCTTCGACAGCGCAGACACATACACACACACACTGTGTATTAAAAGAGTTTTTACTAAAAGAGTAATTTCCTCTAAAAGAGCAAACACAGCGGCGTTGAGTCTTTTTCAAGATGCCTTTCCGCCCCTGTGTCGTTCCTGGATGCGGTAGAGTGCTCTCCGCTTCAGACGGCCACAGGCGCTGTCTCGTGTGTTTGGGCCGCGTTCACACCGAGGCGGCGTTTGTGGATGGTTCATGTTCTCACTGCGAGAACATGACCATGACCACGTTGCGGTCGCGGCTTGCTTTCAACAGAAAGCAAGCCACCCCAGCTGCACCCCGCATTGCTCCTTCTTCCCACGGGATTGAGGACGGTGCGGTTGGCGCTGGGGCGATTTGAGGCGGCAGCGGGTGCAGTTTCGCCGGGTAACCCCCTCGAACCTCCCGTTCCCCGACACGCTCGCTGGTCTCTGTCCACGCTTCGTGGCGATAGCAGCTTCGCCTCACGGCCTGGCTGTCTATCCTCCCGAGTCCGAAGCAGATGAGCTCGCCGCTGCATCGGAGAGTCGCGGTGTCTGATGCCGAGGACTCCCCTGGACTGCCGCCTCGGGCCAGCAGGCCCAGGCTGAGGCTGACGCTCAGATGTCCGACATGCTTGCCCGGGCCGCCTTGAGCGTGGGGTTGGATTGGAACCCTCCATCCTCCCCACAGCCTTCTTGGTTGGATGATTGGTTCCTGGGGGCAGCGCGCTGTTCGCGGCCTCGCATCCCCCCGGTCCCTTTCTTCCCGGAGGTGCATGATGAGCTGACGTCTACGTGGAGAGCCCCGCTCTCCGCTCGTCTAGGTGCCACCCGCTCCACTCTCTCCACCCTCGACGGCGGAGAGCGCCACGGGTACGACGCGATTCCCCAGGTCGATAGGGCAGTTGCGCACCATCTATGCCCCGGTAGCCCTACCTCCTGGCGGGGTCGCCCCGTACTCCCATCCAAGCCCTGTAGGACAACATCCTCGCTCAACGCGAAGGCCTACACCCTGCATGCGATGGCCCTCCTGCAAGTCCACCAGGCCAAAGCTCTCAGAAACATGCACGGGGGTGGACCTGATCCTGATGTGCTGCAGGAACTGCGCTCAGCGACCGACCTCGCCCTGAGAGCAACGAAGGCCACAGCGCAGGCACTCGGACAGACGATGGCCACCCTAGTGGTCCAGGAACGCCATCTTTGACTCAACATGGTCGAGATGCATGAGGCTGACAAGAACCGCTTCCTGGACGCACCTATCTCCCAGATCGGCCTTTTCGGTGACACCGTCAAGGACTTCGCCTAACAATTCTCCGCGGTGAAGAAGCAGACGGAGGCCATTTTGCACATCATGCCCCGCCGCAGACCTGCTGCTACGGGCCCTGCCCCGTCTGCTCGCCGAGGGCGTACCCCTGCGAGGAAACCAGCTCTCAGCCCCAGTGTCGAGCACTCCGCAGGCGGTGCAAGCCCCCTGTCTCACGAACCCCCTCCAGGACCCGGAAGGCTCCCAAGCGTTCCTGAGAAAGCCGACCCAGAGCCGAAGACGTTAGCTGCGGAGGTGGTAAGACCGCTCTGTCCCCCGGTGGAGGGCCGGGAGGAGAATCCTTTGTTTTTTCATTTGCCACACCCCCTGACGGGGGCTGTGGTACCCACATTCTCAATAAAAGAGCTATTTCCTTTGCCTCTGGGTCACCTGGCCCGCAAATGCCGTTTTCACAGCAATGTGCTTTCAGATCACAACAGTCCCGGTACACCGGAAGCGGCGATCCCGCCTTCCGCCTGCCCACGACTGTCCCCCGGCCGGCCGGTTCAGACGAGTCCAGAGGACGCCAACATCAGACCTCCTCCTCAGTCAAGAACCCGCCCCCTGCCGGGCGCGAGGAGCAAGGTAAGTGCTTTGAGTCTATTCTCAGCACCTCAGCCTCAGGCTGCAACGAAGCCGCCCGACGCTGCATTACCTGTTCCGTCCCGCTGCGATGCCCCGCCGGGTACGTCCAAAATACTCGTCCCTTTGGTGCCCATGGCGCAGAGCTGGGAAGCGTGGCTTTCACTTCCCAACGCATCACGCTGGCTGCACCGGACCATTCGACTCGGTTACGCAATTCAGTTTGCCCGGCTCCCGCCCCCCTTCAGGGGCGTCCGCTTTTCCGCAGTACACAGCGAGCATGCCAGTTCCCTGTGCACGGAAATCGCGACCCTCTTAGCCAAGGGCGCGGTAGAGCCCGTCCCTCCAACCGAAATGAGGATGGGTTTCTACAGCCCTTACTTCATTGTACCCAAGAATGTGGTGGCTTACGACCAATCCTGGACTTGCGAGTTTTCAATCGGGCCTTGTTAAAACTCCCATTTAAAATGCTCACGCAGAGAAATATTCTGGCTGGAGTTCAGCATCTAGATTGGTTCGCAGCGGTAGACCTGAAGGACGCGTACTTCCACGTCTCAATTCTGCCACGACACCGACCCTTCTTACGGTTCGCGTCCGACGGCCAGGCGTTTCAGTACAAAGTCCTCCCCTTCGGCCTGTCTCTGTCCCCTCGCGTCTTCACGAAAGTCGCAGAGGCGGCCCTTGCCCCGCTACAAGTAGCCGGCATCTGCATTCTCAACTACCTCGATGACTGGCTCATCCTAGCACACTCTCGAGAGTTACTATGCACACACAGATACCAGGTGCTCCGGCACCTCAGCCGCTTGGGGCTTCAGGTCAACTGGGAAAAGAGCAAGCTCACTCCGGTTCAGAGCATCTCTTTTCTCGGGTTGGAGTTAGACTCAGTCTCAATGACAGCACGCCTCACGAGCAAGCGTGCTCAGTTGGTGCTGGACTGCCTCGCTTCCTTCAAGCCAGGCACAGTGGTCCCTTTAAAACTTTTCCAGAGTCTCCTGGGGCATATGGCGTCCTCCGCGGCGGTCGCGCCATTGGGGTTGATGCATATGAGACCACTCCAGCACTGGCTCCAGACTCGAGTCCCGAGACAAGCATGGCACCACGGCACGCATCGGGTAAGGATCACCCCCGCCTGCCTCAAATCACTCCGACCCTGGACAGACCTCTGCTTTCTACGGGCAGGAGTGCCCCTGCAGCAGGTGTCCTGACGCGTTCTGGTCACAACCGTCGCCTCCCGGTCCGGAGGCTTACCACCTCCTTCTTGCTCTCAGGAAGTTCCTCCCATTAGTTCGGGACAAACATGTCCTCGTGAGATCGGACAGCACCACGGTGGTGGCGTACATAAATCGCCAAGGCGGCGTACGCTCCCGCCACATGTCACAACTCGCCCGCCGTCTGCTCCTATGGAGCCAGCAGCGACTCAAGTCGCTGCGTGCCACTCACATCCCCGGCAAGCTCAACGTCGTAGCGGACGCGCTATCACGACAACGCCTGCCCGGCAGGGAGTGGAGGCTTCACCCCCAGTCGGTCCAGCTGATTTGGGAACGGTTTGGCAAGGCCCAGGTAGACCTGTTCGCCGCCCAGGAAACCTCCCACTGCCCGCTCTGGTACACCCTAACAGAGGCTCCCCTCGGGACAGACGCGCTGGCACACAGCTGGCCCTCGGGGCTGCACAAGTACGCATTTCCCCCAGTGAGCCTTCTTGCACCGGTGCTGTGCAAGGTCAGGGAGGACGAGGAGCAAGTCACGTTGGTGGCCCCCTACTGGCCCACTCGGATTTGGTTCTCGGAACTCAGGCTCCACGCGACAGCTCCTCCCTGGCGGATTCCCCTGAGAAAGGACCTCCTCTCTCAGGGATGGGGCACGCTCTGGCACCCGCGCCCAGACCTCTGGAACCTCCACATCTGGTCCCTGGATGGGACGCGGAAGAGCTAGCCGGCTTACCGGCAACCGTTGTGAATACAATCAACCAAGCCAGAGCCCCCTCTACCAGGCACCTTTACGCCCTAAAGTGGTGCTTGTTCGCAGATTGGTGTTCTTCCCGAGCCGAAGACCCACAGAGATGCGCGATTAGGTCAGTGCTTCTGTTCCTACAGGAGAGGCTGGACAGGAGGCTGTCCCCGTCCACCCTCAAGGTGTATGTTGCCGCTATCGCTGCCCACCACGATCTTGTAGACGGCAAGTCTTTGGCCTGAGAGGCGCCCGGAGGTTGAATCCCTCCCGGCCAGGCCTAGTTCCCTCCTGGGATCTCTCGGTAGTCTTGGCAGGACTCCAGAGACCTCCCTTCGAGCCGCTCGAATCAGTTGGACTCAGGGCCTCTCTCTTAAGACGGCCCTGCTGATCGCGCTCGCCTCCATCAAGAGGGTCGGGGACCTGCAAGCGTTCTCTGTCAGAGACACTTGCCTGGAGTTCGGTCCGGCAGATACGTCTGTGATCCAAAGACCGAGACCGGGCTATGTGCCCAAGGTTCCTACCACACCATTCCGAGATCAGGTAGTGAACCTGCAAGCGCTGCCCCGGGAGGAGGCAGACCCAGCCCTTTCGTTGCTGTGTCCAGTGCGCGCCCTGCGCATTTACCTAGACCGCACACAGAGCACCAGACGCTCTGAGCAGCTCTTTATCTGCTTTGGGGGATGGCAGAAAGGGAATGCCGTCTCCAAACAGAGGCTCGCCCACTGGGTTGTCGACGCCATCACACTGGCTTATCACACCCAGGCCGTGCCCCTACCCTTGCGGGTCCGAGCTCACTCAACAAGGGGTGTTGCGTCCTCGTGGGCACTGGCCAAGGGCACCTCCCTAGCAGACATCTGTAGAGCCGCGGGTTGGGCAACACCCAACACCTTCGCGAGGTTTTAAAACCTCCGCGTTAAGTCGGTTGCGTCTCGTGTTTTGTCAGGTCCGAGCCCGTAGAACTCGGTAACACGTAGACCGACCGGCCGGGTGGATAGCTTGCGCCCAGCACCCTTTTCCTGACGTCAAGGTAAAGTAGTGGAGTTCAAGAGAGACCCCTAGTGTCGCTTCTCCGACACAACGTGTCGTTCCCTCCCTCGGGGAACGGAGGTTACATACGTAACCAAACGGCTTGAATTACTAATAATTTAGTATTTTGTTTATGTTGCATATGCAACAGTTACTAGTAACTAGCGGTTACTATGGGAAAATATCTATCCCGTATGAAGATTTGAAAGAATAAACAATGCTAGCAATCATTCTAGTTTTAAAGGATTGATTATAATAGCCTTTTAATTGTGTATTGCTTTTCCTAATATTTATTGACAGTTTGAATATCATGAATGAAATCAATTTTAAAGATTTGACATCATGATCTGAGAGTAAGTTTATATGGTGCCATTACCAAACCAGTTCATTTTTGGGAATTTTCATGTAGTTTTTATACTTCCAAGTAAATTGACTGCTGGCTTACTTGTTGTGTCCAATGTTTAATCAACTTTTTCTCCAAAAAGTGTAAAATGTCATTACCATCACACATTATAGGCCTAACAAAATCAATTTGAAGGTTGATCAATGCCTAGATCAGTTCAGGACGTCTGATAAAAATGTTTGAAGATGCTTCATTTTCCAAGAATAGTCAAGAAATTCAAAGATAATCTATAAATAGTAATCATTTTCATTATCTCTTCTTTCCTGGGAGTATATTTATAATTGAAAACAATATGTAAGTTTCTAGCTCAAACAGCATAGCACAAATCTAAACACTATAGTTGTTATGAGACCATACACAACCCATTCATCCCAAAACTACTTCATGCATGCAAAGTTTGGTGATTTTCCACCATAAGGAAAAAAAGAAGAAAAGATGCTCATGAAACTTGTGAAGAAAATGTCCTTGTCCTATTTTGTCAAATATGTGTTGATGAAGTGTTTGTGGTTATATTGTGGTCCATATTGTCATGACCCTGTTCTGTCTGCCCTCCGGTCCCTCTCTGTTTTTCGGTTTGTGTGTGTTTGTCGGATGCATCTGTGTTTCTGTGAGCCATGTACTTCACTGTCCCCGCCTCCTCGTTACCCTTGTCACTCTCCCTCTTTAGTCCATGTTATGTTAATTGCTTTCACCTTTTCCTCATGTGTCTTGCCCATATATTGTGCATTTTCCCTGTTGTATTCATCAGATCGTTTTGTGAGTTTAGTTAGTATTCAATCCCGTCCCCATCTTGTTCCCTCCCCCGTCTTGTTCCTAGTTATTTTCCTTACTCTAGTTCATGTTTTGATTTAGTTTTCTCTTTACCTGTGGCAATTGATGAGCCCATCCAGTATACTGTGACCAATGACGAGCCTCTCCAGTCCCCAGTCTTGCCACTACGATTAAGTTTGCCTTGAAATGGGATGAGTTTATCTCAGCCTGTGCCTCGAAGGACTTCCATCCTTCATCCCAGCCCGAGGTCAACAACACTCTCTCACCGGCAGCAGATGCGGCTAATTGCCAGGAGGCAGAGGAGGCCGCTGGAGGCTGCTGCTGACCGCCAGGACAGCCGTCCAGTTCCCCATGGCCATCGAGGAGCCCGTCGAGGAGCCCGTCCCGTCACCAGCGGTCCCCATCCAGTCTGCCCAGCCTCCTGCGACCGGCAAAGACTAGTTTTCTCTGTCCGCTGCGGACTGCCAGGAGGCGAAGGAGCCCTCTGCTCTTTCCACCCACATCCGGGTCTGCTGCAGCATTCCAGGTGGGATCCGAGCCAGCTGCTGCCCAGCCTGACACTTCATCTGCGGCCATCCAGTCAGACCCCTGTCCAGCAGTCGCCCAATTCAAGTCAGACCCCTATTCAGTTCTTAATGGCCGCCATCACCCAGTCTGACCCCTCACAAGTTCTCTGCCGGTTTTGTCCTGGTTGCCTAGTCTGCTCAGCTCTTCTGGTCCACATTCAACCTGGCCCAGACCATCCCCCTGATCTCCCCCACCCTCCCTGGTCTGTTTTGTGTTTTGTTGTGTCTATGTGTAACTGGCTGTGTCTCTATCAGCTGTGGGCTTCCCTGTCCTCACCTCCTCATTACCCCTTGTCACTCTCCCTCATTTTTGTCCTTGTTATGTTAATTGCCTTAACCTGTACCTCATGTGTCTTGCCTATATATTGAGCTCTCTACCCTCTTGTATTGTTTGATGAGTTTAGTTAGTAGTCAGTCTGTTCTTGTTCCTTGGTACTGTCTTTCATTTTGCTCATTTAAATTTGACTGTGTTAAGGTAATGAGAATCATCACTGAAAACAATGAGAATTGTAAAAAAAAAAACTATTCGTTAATGAGAATTGGGTGGTAATTTGTGCTTAATTGTCAGAATTTACACTTACGCTAGATTCTTTATTAAAGGAGTACAAATCACAGCATGGAATTGGTACAAATCTTTTTAAGAGATAGTATCGAGTGGATATGGATAAGAGTCATCATGGTGAACCAGACACGAGTGTCAACAATCCCAGTAAAGGACACAACTTGTCCGGACACTTCAATAATGTCTTGCATCAACAAGGTGGACAAAGATATTTGACAGTGTTCGGTATTTGCATGACCGAAGCTTCACATCACCTACTGTTTAAAACCATGCTCTCATTTCCTAAATGTAAATATACAATGCTGAAAAGTTTAACTTTGGGTTTGCCCTGGGTCACAAGGGGCTAATTTTACAGGTCAGCACAACAACATGCCATTCGGCTGCAGAACAGCAACCTAGGAAAAACAATTATCTCCATTATCATCACACTGCCGACCAGTAGAAGCCAAGCTGTGGACACGGGCAGCTGCCAGCTCGCCTTTCGAATCTGAGCCAACATGATTGTCATTGTTATGCCACTGGGCACTATATACAGTGATGTGTCTGCGGTTACTTGGCAACAAAGACAGCTGCATTGGCAGGAATCTCAACATTTCTCTCTTTAAAGTGAACCAATTAAAGAGGGCTTTCAGAGGTCTCCGAAATCAAGGCCACCCTCTAGCCAGGTGGAAAAGGGATTAAAATCATGCGACCCTTTCCGTTAAACTGCTCATGCCGTTACATAACGCTTGGCAGTCTTATGCAAACAGAGATCTAGGAAATCAAAAAAGGCCTTTGTTTATGTCACATGATGAATATTATGTCCTTAGCTGATGTCATGCCCTTTTGCTTTAATCTTATTCTGGGACGCTGCTGAAAGTGCAACTGCATGAAAAAGCAACGTGACTGTGTTGGGTAAATAGGGTTATTAATTGCCGGATTGAGTGAGGGTGACGATGTGCTATGTGAGTGTGAAAGTGTCTCAGCTCAGAGTGGTATCCATGTTTAGGTACCAGCTGCCCACCCACACAAACTGCTCATGGCACGCCTGGTGATCCGAAGAACGAGGAGTAATTGCATATTGTCCATTTACACTACATACAGTTTTCGTACCACTTTTTAAAAGCATGTTTTGCAAATACATTCCAATTGTATTACTTGATAGATTCAACAACATAATCACACATTGCTGCATTCCGAATATTCGTTACCTGAAATTGAAAATGTACCTTAAAACCTTCACAGTCACTCTGTTCCTCACACAGAGCTATTGTGTGACTTCAGAGGTCTTCGAATGCAGTATGAGTGGAATACTTTTATAGTGCTTTTAAGAGCTTTTTTTTATATAAATTATCATAACTGTACTTATGTCATCAGCTAAGCACAAAAAAGCATGAAAATGCATCCCCATCCTCCCACCCCTAAAACTGTATGCTACATGCTCATATTATTTCCTCCACACGCGTTTGACAAAACTGACATCACTAGAATGATGTAAATAAACTAATATTATAAGTATATTGAAACATATTGCAGTTAAACACACGTGAAAATACCAGAAGATTGCAGAGCCCGTGACGGAATCGTCCGAACTGAGGTGAGAAAGGCATGACATTTTCATGATGCAGAGAAAACGTTGCTAAGGTGACACCTCCCTCATGAGACTGCCCTGATTTTTACAGATACAGGAACAGCTGATTAAATGTGTGGAACAATATGGTCCTAAAAAAAGTGCCCAACGTGTTCTTCTGCTGTTGTAGTCCATCCGCCTCAAGGTTCGACGTGTTGTACAGAGCAATTGCACAGAGTGGTTATCTGAGCTACTGTAGCCTTTCTGTCAGTTTGAAACAGTCTGGCCATTTTCCATTGACCTCTCTTGTCAACAAGACATTACCAGCCGCAGAATTGCCGCTCACTGGATGTTTTTTGTTTTTGGCATCATTCTGAGTAAATTCTAGAGACTGTTGTGCTTGAAAATCCCAGGAGATCAACAGTTACAGTTCAAATAAATGAGTTCACATTTTTCAACATTCTGATGGTTGATGTGATCATTAACTGAAGCTCCTGATCCATATCTGCAGGATTTTATGCACTGCACTGCTGCCACACGATTGGCTGATTAGATAATTGCATGAATACAGTAAGTAGGTGTACAGGTGTACCTAATAAAGTGATCGGTGAGTGTACCTTTCACACAGAAGTAGCTTTTGTCTGCACGCTTTATTATAGTGTTCTGATTATGTAATAGTTGTTCTTCTGGCAGGTTCTCTCATATCTTCACAGGTGATATGAAGCCACTGGGCTCTTGCTCACCTCCCTGACCTCAGAGATTCTCGGAATACCAAATTTAGCCAGATGTCCAATTCTAGGAAGAGTCTTGTTGGTTTCAAACTTCCTTCATGCCAGTAATGAAGGCCAGAGTGCTTCTGGGAAGCTAGGAATTTATTGCCTTTTGGTAATCTTAAACATTGACCAAATTAACTGTTAGCAGATATACACATTTCAATGTTGTGTTTTTTCTCTTCCATAAAAATAGTCTAAATTTAGGGCAGTCAATCGGTTAAAATATGTAATAAAATGAATTACACGACATGCCGATTATATAAATGAATCAATCACACATAATCACATATATCCATATCTACTGAGAACGGCCCTAAGATAAATTATTCAATAAGAATAATTAATAATGCTTAAAATAATTTATATATATATTGTTGTTGTCACAGGATGCGCTCTTGCATTCCGTCTACACTATTTAAAATTGTCAATTTATATACATAAGTGTCAGACTTTTGGAGATTTTCAATGATTTTTTATAGTCATAAACACTGCGTTTATGCGTAGTTTAAACTTTGAAAATAGCACCTCACTATCCCTGCATTCTATTGTGCTTCGTCCAGGTGTCAAGAGCGTGTCCTGCGTGGCTGTGCTGCTTGTGAGGTTTGTTGAGGTGTGGTGACTGCCCCCTGCTGATGCGGCTTGTAAAGAAAGTTACATATACAGTACTTCAAACTTGAAATGCTCCGATTGTAGGGAAATACATACTTTTATTATGGTATTTAGATAAGGGTCAGAGGACATGATTAGTTGCGTTATTTTTTTAACACGTTAATTGTTATATAATTAATCAAACTAAATTAACGTGCCTAATCTTTTACTACACAAATTTTATTGAATAAAATGCTCTATCAAATGACGACGTCCCCTTGTCGTAAATTATTTTACCAACTGCCTTTGGTTGCACTAACCCTTGTACTTAATTTCCTTTAGCAACTATTAATTTGTTAACCAATAATTTCTTGATTCAATTCGAATTATCAACACAGGAATGAAAACTGTGCTTATCAAACCATTTCACTGGGTCTTCAAATGTAAGATTCAATGTTGTTGGGTTTTTAAAATATTAAATATTACAATTTAAAAAATACTTGCACTTAGTCATCCATTGTGAAATACGTCTATGACCCAAAAACTATAAGAAAGTGGCTTTTAAGAAGGTCTGCAAGCACTATGCATCTGTCCATAAACATCCGTCCACCTTCTCTGCAATCAAACTATCAGCCAGACATAAACACACTGTTTATTTATATCTGCCTCTGGACTTGTTTGTTTAATTCATTCTCAATAGAAACACTATGTAACTGCTGACAGATACCAATGGCTTCATTTTAGACACAAGTCTGCTGTTCTTTTTTTGCAATCTTTCACTAAGCATAAGTAACCGACCGTATTGTGTAAGCTCTCTATGTACAGTAGGTCACGTGATCTCAGGCCAGAGGCAGTTTTGCATTGGGTACATAGTCACATGTGGATACGTTTCCAGACCAACATTGTGTGAAAGAACAGGGTGACCTCATTGAATGGGGGGGGGCTGTTGCTGATAAGGAGCTCCTCTTTGCTTACCTGAAGATCCCAAGAAGTAGCGCTCTAAAACTGATCCGAAGCCAGAGGGGCTGTCCCGAAGGCCACTGACTTTGAAGGGTTGCATAGAAATGTTGGCATCGTTAATCGGCCAGTGGGGCGCACGGACACTGGCACCTCCGTACCATGACATATTCACCATGGAGAAGCAGTCCTGAGAGAGATAGAGAATTCAATAGAAAAATCTAAGGATGTCCAATACAATCTCATGACAACTCGAAATAAAAACCTGGTCAAATTTTAGTTAGCCTCATATTCAACACTTTATTTTAAGAAAGGAAACGTCAGTGAACACATTTCAATACATGTTTATTTATGTAATACAAATGACTGATGTATGTGAATAACAAGCTTCCCTCATCTCATTCCAAACAACAATGTTTTCTTTCCTCAGTGTTACACAAAATATATTTCCTATAAAACTCATGGTAAGGTTTAGGGTATGGGGTTCGACTTTATGGTTAGTTAAACTAGTTAAACTTTATGGGGTCAAACTTAGGAAAATCGTAATATTTTTACTCCTGTTGAGAAAATATTTTTGTTACAGTAATCAAATTACTTTGAATTACAAAAAGTAATGTAGCACATTACGTTTTCAATTCATGTAATCAGATTAATGACTATCAATGAAAGTAATTACTTTAAGTACATTGCTTGGGTTAGAAATATTCCTAAAAAAATATTTATATACTGTAATACACTTGAAATGTAAATTAATCTCTGATTGCGTTTCTGTTACAGCTTAAGGGTGTACGACAACGAACAAGCAGAAAATACACATTATTTTGAATTTGTTGCGTGAAAAAGAAAATTGTGACAAGTGTTTAAGAAAGTAACTTAAAGGTAATGCATAATGTGATTAATATTTCAAAAAGTAATCAGTAGAGTAATCTGATTAAAATTAAGAAAAGTAGTTAGTAATTCATAATGGATTACTTTTTGAAGTAACTTTCCCAACACTGTCCATGAGTGAGCATAATCCGTGCACATAACAGCATAATTCATGCATTTATGTAAGCAGCTTTCTGCGCTCATAACACATGAAAACAGGTGCAGAATACCTTTACATCAAAGGAATTGACTGAACAATGTGTTCTTGGGCTTCAATTTGAAATAGCACATGACTAAGCATTACTGAAGTAGGAAATGTGGGAAATGAAGGGATTAATTGTTCAAAAAACTTCGGAAGTGCGTTTAGATTAAGCTCTCACTGAACAAAGAACGCCTGTCTCATTTGAAATCTGTGAAATGTACTGAATCTTTGTCTAAAGTGGTTATTGAAGTCTTGTAATCTTTAAGCACTGCTTTAGAGGAATATTCCAGGATCAATACAAGGTAAGATCAACCGACAGCATTTGTGACAATATTGATTGCTACAAAAAAAAAAATATGAATCAACTCGTCCCTCCTTTTCTATAAAACAAATAAAAAAATAAAATCGATGGAACAATGGAAGTGAATTGGGACAATTTTTGGACGGTTTACAGGCAGAAATGTGAAGATTATAATTTTATAAAAGCACACATTTATTCTTTGTTTTAGGTTTTAGACTTCACGTTTTAGGTTTTAGACATCAATATGGCAAAGAAGTTGTAAATTAGATATAACTTTACATGTAAAATGTTAATAAGCAATTTTATCAAGCTAAAATCAGGTTAACATGCATATTGTTTACGTTTTGTGGTTGTACTTGACTGCTTTTGAAACAGTGAGTATTTTATTTATTTATTTCAGATTGGCCCCATTAACTGCCATTGTAAGTTATTTTTGTTTTCTGAGAGTAGCAATTCATATTTCTGGTAATCAATATTTTTCCACAAATGCTGTTGACTAAGCTTAACTTGTATTAAACCTGGAATATTTATATGAAAACATGTATTAATATTATTATTATTATTATTATTATTGACAGAAGAAAGGCAAAGTTAATACTTTTTTGATTTATAACATTGATTCTGAACAACACCAGTTCAGAAGTCATATTAAAATGTTCATTCTTATTCAAGACAGCTACACAATAGTTTAAAGTCATTCTAACAACATTGTACCTTCAGGTCCACATGACAGTGAATTGGGGTCCAGGTTACACTGTAGCACTCGGTATCTGATTCCCCCTCTGTTTGCAAAGATATCTCCACCTCTGCGACCGAATCCCACGTGTAGCAGAATTCGGTTTTGTTGAGCCAGCACATGTTCCTCACAAACGGAACCTCAATATCAGGGTTCCCCACATTCCCCACGTCAATCTCCGCAAAAGTCTTGTCCTCAGTCAATGTCTGAATGACCAGAGTTTGCGTCCGTCTCTCCCAAATAAGCCCACTAAAACTCCCCTTCAGGATCCAGTTCTTGTTGGGCTGATCCACAACTTGCCAATAAATGATCCCAATTGTCATGACAAAAAAGACAGCAACTCCCAAACAGGCAATAGCCCCCTTCAGTGTCTCGTTCATCTCTTTCAATCCAGTGTCCCATGTCACGTCTGGGATTGGACTCGGGTTCCTATTGCGAGTGTGAGGCATGTTGATTTCAGAGCAGAAATATCAGAAAGATCTACTCAAAAGTGATGATAAAAAATGTCACTCTGTCCGCTGAGACGCGCAGAATCCTCATCGTGTATCGGGGCTTCAGTCTGGCGCGTTGCTTTGTTGTAGAATTCGAATTTTTGAATTTAAAAATTTGAATTTGACCTAACTACACCGGCTGCCGCACATCAAAGGATTAAGGTCCAATTCTCCCAGCACAAACATTCCAAAGCAAAAAAGACATGTAATGCATGCCGCTTCTAAGTTTTGTACAGCAAGTTTGAAGCATTGATTGCACAGGAGTGAGACGCCTTACGGGTTTAGCAGCAATGCCTACAATTAGCTCCGTAGCCGCTTATTTGCTTGGCCTGCACATTTGCGCGGTGCTCTGACGTAACTCCATACTGCTTCTTCAGAAAGGTACCAGAGAAAGTGATTAGGAGACTGAGAGGTTTACGATTGCCAGGCCCCCCTGTCATCGGCCGTACAGGGCGCAGCGTGTGAACAGTGACCCATTCTCACTATCCGTACTGCGCGAACACCAGAATGCACGCGCATACCATTTGGAGACACGCGCATCCAGAGCGCTGGGCTCACTTTCATCTGCACTTATTACATGCATCAATCCCTTCAACATTACAATATTTCATACGTCCTCCCTATATTAAAACAAGTCATATAACTGTTAATGCAGGCTCATGAAGGATGGCCTAAAATAAATGTTTAAGCCCACTTCTTTATGTCAAATGATCACACTTCTAGTAATGCACGAGCCACAGAATGAACGCGCTTGCCAATTGGAGACGCACGCAAAAAGTGATGTGCTCACTTTTATATCAAATAATTGACTTTATGCATGAATGCCTAAGCACTTATAACATGCATCAGCCTCTTTCAATATTTCCATATCCATGCCTACATTAAATATGAGAGTATCGCACTGTAAGAAGTGTTAATTTAGCTGCAATCGTTATCTTAAGGAGCTGTTACTACATTATGTAAAAAAAAATGTATTTATTTTGTGTTTTTATTTTTTTTTTTTTTGGTAATATTTTTTACTTTAAAACCAGTTCATTTATATGTTGCCACATTTTTTTAGGTTAAATAATTTTTTCTGTACAAGTATAGTGACCTAAAATATTAAACTTAATAAAATGCACTTAATTAATTAATTAATGAATTAAATACCACTTATATAAATATATCCCCTTCAAATTTAACAACACTTTGTCTAGATTACAGTTCTGCACACACATTTACATTTACTGTACATTTCCATTTATTCCTTTGGTGGACGCTTTTATCTCAAGTGTCTGATATACTCTGGTCATTCTCTTAACCAACTTCATGAGGTGCATCATGAGATGCTTTTTAAACCATATTGAAGGAGTTTCCATGATGGACATTTGTTGGCTGCTTTTCCTTAAAAAACAAATGTATTAACATTTGTAATAAATTAAGGCATAATTTCCATTCGTCTACAAAACTAACTTCAACCATTTTGTGTTTTTGTGCCCCATTTTGTGGGGCAGTGGTGGCTCAGTGGTTGAGGTTGGGGGTTCAAGCCCCAGCACCACCAAGATGCCACTGTTGGGCCCTTGAGCAAGGCACTTAACTCCAGGTTGCTCTGGGGGGATTGTCCCTGTAATAAGTGCACTGTAAGTCGCTTTGGATAAAAGCGTCTGCCAAATGCATAAATAAATAATAAAAAAAACATTTAAAGCATACACATTTAGATCAAAGATTTTAAGGGTCACAAGAAACACAAATTCAATCAAGTGTGTCCAAACTTTTGACTGGTATACACTGTAAAAAAAAATAAATAAATTAAAAAAAAAAAAAAAAAAAAATATATATATATATATATATATATATATATATATATATTTATAAAAAATTACAGTGTATACCAGTATACAATATATATATATATATATATATATATATATATATATATATATATATATATATATATATATATATAACAATAAATCCTGTTGATTTTACAAAAAAAAAAAAAACTGGAAACTGTGGTTGCCAGAATAATTATTTAAAAATACAGTAAAAAACAACTTTACAGAACAAACTGTAAATTGTCATTTACATGACTTCAATGGCACTGTAAAAAAATCAAATCTGTTAAATTTATAGTAAAAAAATGTCATAAAATTAACCTTCTGAAACTGTAAAAATCTGCCTTTTACTTTATAATGTATTGTTAATCACTGTAGTAATTACAGAAGAGCACATGATGACATGAAGGTCATCAATAATAGTGGCTTTTCCAGGAGCAATGACCAATAAACACACAAACACCAAACACCATCAGTGTAACACATGTGAAATTAAAATAATGCAGTAAACAACTAAACTACATCAAATATAACACAGAACATCCAAAATGTATGTAACTGATATTAAAAATAAGAAGAAACATAACTATTCCCCAAAACTTTAACAAAATATGATGGGTCAGGGAATTCTGGGAATACCCGATTAGTTTTTTTTACTGTCATTTTAACAATAAATTACTGTAAAAAGTACATATAATCTCTTGATAAACATAATGTAAATTGTTACCATTACTTATACAGGAAAATCTTACATTTTACATCTAAAAACATTTTATTGTAAAAACTACTGAATAGTCTTTTAAAATGTATCTAAAAATATTGACTGTATATTTTACAGTTAATATTAGTTAATCAATTAACATTTTACTTCTGTAGCATTTTTACAGTCTTTTACCTTTAAAATTAAAGAAAGTTTTTACAGTGCACTGTATATCAGCTGTGTAATTTACAGTATGACACTTATCATAAAGAATGTGTCAAAGCAGATGCATGAAGCACAAGCATTACTGTGTGAGCAGAAGGATATGAAGCACAAGCAGCGGGAATCCCCCCATGACTGCGAAGATTAATGGCATGAGAACGTGGATGACTGGTGATGGTACCTATGGAATTTTGTCTGTCAACAGCCATTGTGTTTAGGCTTAACTTTGTGCTCCTTTCCAACTTTGAACTGAAGATTGCTCATAAGAAATAAGAAGATCACAGAAGTCTGTTATTGTAGGCTTATAAAATAAAGAGCCATTACATAAAGAAGAAAAATATTCAGTAAAATATTGTTTGAAAGGGCAAGGGCAAAAAGAAGGCAACCATATTTATCATGTTACATAAGTAAAATGTACTGATGTGCAACCTAATTTGACAATACAATACAAGTTAAGCTCAATCAACAGCATTTGTGGCATAATGTTGATTTCTATCAGGAAGACTTGCAGACTTGAGTGAAATTTAAGATGACATTTATTTGATGAATATAAAACAGAAAAGTAATGTCTCTGTTTGGCATAGGCCCGTCTGGCGGTCCGAAGAAGTTGTACTCGGTAACGTCATATCCTGCCGGAGATAGGAGGCAGGGGCGAGGAGCCTACCCCCGTGCAGGACGGGACTCAGCTGGTGGTGGTGGGGTGGTGGAGGTTGCTGTGTTAGCACACTGAAACAGCAATGTGATAGATTGTGAGCAGACTTATAAAGCAATGGCTTCCATGCGATTGGCTGGGAATTACCCAGCTAATGGTGCAATGATGTACAGCTGCTAGTCTTCCCGCTAGAACTACGCTGCGCATACATTACCACAAAAATTATTTTCGACTCGTCCCATCTTTTCTTTAAAAAAGCACAAATGGAGGTTACAGTGAAGCATTTACAATGGAAGTGAATGGGGCCAATTTATTGAGGGTTTAAAGGCAGAAATGTGAAGCTTATAATTTTATAAAAGCACTTACATGAATTTTTCTGTTAAGACCCATGTATTATTTGAGCAGTAAAGTTGTTTAAATTGTCATTTTTCATTTTTACAGTCATTTTAGTGTTTTAGGGTTTGTTGACATTACATCGTCATGGTAACAAAGTTGTAAAATTGGCAATAACTTTATACAGAAAAGGTTTGTAAGTGATTTTATCACACAAAAAATATGTTTACACACATATTGTTTGTCTTGTGGCTATATTTTTTTAAACTGTGAGTATTTTGACCAAAAAAATTGGCCCCATTCACTTCCATTGTAAGTGCCTCACTGGAACCTGGATTTTCTTCTTTTTCTAAAGAAAAGAAGGGATGACTCGGACAACTTGTATTGAACCCGGAACATTCCTTTAAAATTATTTTGGTTAGTGTAACCTAATTTAGTAAGGTAAAGTCAGTTATATTAATGGATGATAAGACTTTTTGTTTCAACCCTATTAAATATTTACATTTATTTACATTTATGCATTTGGCAGACGCTTTTATCCAAAGCGACTTACAGTGCCCTTATTACAGGGACAATCCCACCGGAGCAACCTGAAGTTAAGTGCCTTGCTCAAGGACACAATGGTGGTGGCTGTGGGGCTCGAACCAGCATCCTTCTGATTACCAGATTACCAGTTATGGTGCTTAGACCACTACACCACCACCACTCCATGTTATTAATTAAAAAATAATAATTCTACCCTACAAAAGTAATTATTTAAAAGGCCTGTGTGACAGGGCGGAGGGCGGGACCAGGTTGTGATTCTACACACCCTTATCAGGCTGATCAAGCCTCCGAGAGGGATAAAGGCAGACTGTGGAAGATGGTGCGGGGGAGAGAGAGATTGTTTACGGGCATGTCCGTCAAGTGTGTGTTTGTGTCTTTTGTTTAAGTTTATCATTAAAATGTATATTGCCAAGCCGGTTCTCGCCTCCTCCTTTCCATTGAACTGCATTACAGCCTGTTTTTACTTAAAGGTTTAAATGTGGTCTTATGACAAAAGGTCAGTTTTTGTCCTAATGTTTCAACAGGTTATATCTTTTTACACTTAAGTTGTTTCATGAATTGTTTTGCTCCATATTTTTTTTTTCCTTTTAAATTTACTGTATTTGAGTATTTACTGGAAAAAAAATATGACAACTAGCCCCCACCTCCCCTCATTTAGATGTTAGGCTACTTCATGTATCACATGTTTTTGGTTACATCAACCTGTTACTCTCAGTTGCTGGATTTTTTTCAGTTGCATTTTCTGCTCAACAGTTGTTTGATTTACACACAAAAAAGTTACCCAGCCTTCCCAGAAAACTTGAAACGAAGGTATTTCAGATGAAGCACTGATGTATCAAATAGGCCAATGGCCTAAATGCCTTGAAGATTAGTTGCAACTGTCTCAGATTCTGTAAGTCAGCCCTTTTACCCCTCAGGATTCCACTGGCAGGGCTGTGGTCATTGGATCTGTGGGAACCTCACCTTAGCTGATCACTCGTTTCCAATAATCACATAACCACTAGACGTCTTCACCTATCAGCTGACTTCTGACTGCTCACTTTTACAAAGTGTTCCTTTCACTCATTTGGCCATATTTCTATTTTATTCCTGTTCATCCTCCGAAAAAAATGGTTCTGTTTAACGTACAAGGGCCGTCATGGTGTGGTACCCTTATGGAAACATTTTCTGTACCTCTAGTTAAACTTTGTAACTTGTCATGTTGGGTACATAATACACAATGTTACCCAAGAACCTATCGTGTACATTTCAAGGTACATTTACAGTATGTGTTTAGTTCCTTTTTGCCTTCTTAAGTGTACAAGTATGTACCCAAAACAAGAGTAGCACCCCAGTGATGGACATGTTGCATATGCTGCATTTGTTATCTTGTGTCTGCATTTTTGTGTGTGTTTGTGTGTTCTACATGTGTGACAAGTCAATTTCAACTTTACAGTGGCCATGGCTCAGGGTCAGAGTTGGGCATGCTTTGGGGCCGTGTCCAGAGGAAGAGTCTCAAGTTACACATCAACTATATGACTCCGTTAAGAAGTGCTATAAATAATGGCTTGACTGATTGGTAGCTGGCTCTGCTTTCCTGAGTGTGAGTGTGGAACATGAAAAACAAAGGTGAATCAGCTTCTGTAGTCAGATTTTAAGGAAATGACATAGGTCAGTTTAAATAAAAAAATAAAATAAAAATTCAGTTTACAAAGCAGAACTTATAGGCTATACATATACTGTATGTCAACGGGTTCTCACTCCCAAGACATCAAATACTGCCACTTGACCAAGAGTCGTGCGCATCATTATGTACTGTAGACACCAAAAGTACCCTTTAGCATTTGTGTTGTGATGCAGCTGGTAACCACTTTCCACCATACTTCGGTTTTGACGTGAGCGCTTAGCAGATGCCTTTCAATTTCATTCAACTGTGCGTGCATAAACTGGCAATTGATTGCTTTGAGATCCTATTTCTATTTAGGAGTTAAGACCAATAAAGATATTTACCTTTATTAAGACTCAAGTTATAGAATTGAAGGTATCTCTTGACCTCCTTACACATGTGTGTTGTTGCTTCTACCTTCATCTCCTGCTGTTTAGCAGTGATTACACCTTCTTCCAGTGCTCCTTTTTTGTGTGACTGCAGTGGCTCAACTGTGAGTTTTGCCTCATTGTGGACCCACCAATTAGTGCGAATAATTTCAGGCGCATGTGTATTCTGTGCGTTCAGAATAAAAGTGGTTAGAAAAATCAGGCCACACCGTTCAGTGCTCAATCACTCTGCTGTTGACGAAATATGACTGGAGTATATTTTGGGCTTTAGATTGACGCAAATGGCATTCAAATTTTACTGCCATGAAATTAAATGTCAGGGTCCAATTTTGCGATCATGTCTTGAAATGTTGGGGTATGATTTTCAATTTGAACTCAGTAATGTTTATTAGTTTGCATAGGTTAATGTTTAGTCTGTTGTTTTTTTATACACATTCTGCTGACGAGTTTCTTCCAGATATATTCTGAGTCCTTTGAAGCCATTAGATTGCTTTTTGTGAAGTAAAAAACATATCACGCATTCATCTGAACATTCAAAAATTGCAAGCGTAATGACCCAGATTTGATGTCAGTGATGTTATTGAAAGTCAAAAGTAAAAGTCAGAATGTTGAAAGTCAAACTATAAAATTAGATCAAACTTTACTGAGTAATTCTTTATTTTTCAAAGGAAAGTCAAAACTAAATTTTTGCTATGAATTTGAGCAAAACTATAGGTAAAAAAGAAAGAAAGGTGGCAGTGCCGCTATTTTATTTTATGCAGAGATGGATAAGTATGAAGATGAGAGTCAAAATATTAAAAGCCATGTATCAATATTGACTTCCCTCTCCCTTATTGTGTAGAGGGAAGTCAAATGTAAAATGTTTGTCTATAATTTGTTACAATTGGTTAAAAAAAATACCAAAGCGTAAAATGTGGCAGTGCCATTATTTTATTTTTACAGAGTGTTGGATAAGTATATTACTAGAATCAGTTGACTTCAGCACACCTCATTGCATTACATGCCAATAGTAAGTAAAAACATAAAAAAAATGTTTCCCCAACATTTGATTTGTGTGCACAATATACATATGTACAATCCCCTTAAATCAGATCTAGACCTGTGGTGCTGGGGAGGAGGAGGGTTTCAGAGAGAAAACTCTTGTAGAATACTGCAGTGAAACCGGCCTACCTACAAACAACTGAGACAATTTAAATGTTAGACAAAGGAGAGTATGCAAGCTGATTGGCTTAGCAGGTTACATGTTCACATGATCTTTCAACTTGTGTTCTGAAGAGTTTAATGACTGAACTTAGAATCATATACTGTAGATGTCTGCCACTATACAGTATATACCATGGGGTCCAAAAGTAATACCACTAGTGAAAATACTTCTATGTAGTATATTTTATTAGAATAAAAGTATATATAATTATAATAATTTGTTATGAAAAATGTTGTATTAAATCAGAAACACTAAATAAAAGTTTAATTTAGTATTTATTATTTAATACAACATTTTTCATAACAAATGATGTTATCATCATAAATGCACATACATTTATACCGCACACAAATGTACACCGAAAATGTACATACATTTATTCTTAGTTCTTCAGTGGAAGCAAGGAAATCTGAACTTTTGTACAAAGGAGTAAACACGATCTCACAAACTTGAATAGTGTCCCAGAAATTGTGCAGAATATTTTTTGTGTACTTTTTATCTCCACAATTTAATGAAAAGGTCTCAGACCTTTGGATCCAACTGTATGTATATAAAACAGAGAAATTTAAGTCACAAAGAGATTTCCACAAGGAAATCACAAAGAGAATTCCAACATTATTCAATTAAAACTGAAGTGTTATAGTCTTCAACTGTTGCATTGAATTGAATGCAACTGATGTCTGCACATCAATCTCTTCTCTTCTCATGGACTGAGATTCTGGAATGTTTAGGACCACCTTGATTTTTACAGTCACAGATCTTTTTTCGTGTGTATTCATGTAACAAAATATACCAGTCAATGCAATAACGGAAAATATGAGTGGCATGGCGCTCCCTCAAGGAAATATAAAATGCTGTTTGACAAAAGTAACAAAAAAAAACTGCAGACTTTTACAAGCAAAAGTATTCACTTTAAGTGAAAATACTTTTCCATCTTCCTGTCTGGATCCTCAATTTACAATTTCCCCTTTCTTTTGGATATTTAATATAACCCAAGCTGGGAAAGTTTCCACAGCTTTTCTTGCGGCTGCACTTCTGGCATTTCTGCCACAGTTAAACTCAATCTTTAGGTCTTTATTTTTCATTTATTTTTCTGGTCCAGGTTGTTTAATCACTCTAAACAAGTCTCGCTGACCCATTTTACAAAGTAAAGATTAAGAAATGATCTTTATTTATCATATCAAAGTTTTGCATTTAATAATTAACATAAAACAATTATTCAATGACATTTTTGGGGTGCACTCCAACATTGAGCCTAATTAATTGTTATAATTGTTATTTATTGTGACATGTAAATGTAGTTAAGTACTATTTAAATAAAGCTAATTAATATTTCATGAGAGATTATTTTGTTCATTACATATTTTCCCCTACTGCATGCCAGGCATCAGTTTCAGTCACAAACAAATTGCATGGTCCAATCTATTAATGGCAGCATTGGAAAACAGTGTGTGAACAGACCTTTGGTTGAAGGTTGAAAGGGGTCATGTTGCATGAGTATGTCTCCTCTTACCCACACGAGCCCACCCTTTGCTAAACATTGGCACCTTGACAAGAGGCTCTTGCACTGTGATTTCATTATAGGGGCCTGCCCAGCATCCGTGAGCACCTCTCTTATTATCCTTACTCAGGTACATGATAAATAAGTATGTGGATAACCAAGTAGATCATTTGTCAGACCCATGTGCAAACACCTTTTAAACAGTCTTAAATTAGGCAGGAAACTCACATGGTCACATACAAATTTCGTGAGTGGCGACAGTAGGTTTAAAGTTCTTCAGCTGAAATTGGTCTATTCTTACTGAAGCTACTGCCCCCAGTGTTCGAAGCTGGAAGTGAACGTATGGGTACGTAAGAGTACTAGTTTCCATTGAAATGTCCAGAGAGTGGCGCCAAATGTGAGTTGTATTTTTGGTTGTAAATGATGTAATACAGTCAACAGTTAATGATGTAATACAGCAAATTGTATTAACTCCTCTCCCTAATAAAATCCCAACACTTAACCTATCCATCAGTGGAGTAAAAATGTATTTTTAGAGAGAAAATGTCATCTCTGAACTGTGCTCACCATTGCTTATATGGATGCAATTACTTCCTGGTTTTAATGGGACTGGAACCCATGTTTCTGAGGTTGTTCATGGAACATGCTGAGCAGAGTAGTGCTAAAGGGAATGGACACATTAGAATTTGTAACCCGCACACACACACACACAAGATGAGACAGTCACAATGTCGGAGGAAACTGCTTTTATTAATAGCAGTGCAGGCAAAAGTACAAACAGGGTAAATCCAGAGAAGAGTTGTCAAGGGAAGCGTAGAGTCAAAAGCCGGGGAATCAAAGTGGAGTAAAGGGGCAAATCCGGGAGAGAGTGGTCAACGAGAGTGGGGGGTCGAAGCCGGGAAACAGGATCAGAGTAACTAGACGGGACTAGTGGGGAGCAAAAGACAGGGGAACAAGGGGAGCTGGCAAGCTAAGAGGAGGACAAGAGGAGTTCAAAACTAGACGAGACTAGCGGGGGGCAAAGACACGGGAAACTAAATACAATAACCAACCGGGAGTGAGACGAAAGGGCAGTGATATATATAGGGGAAAATGCAGGTGTAACAATGAAAGGTGATGAGACGAGTACAGGTGAAACTAATGTGGAGATT
Organism: Xyrauchen texanus; assembly: GCF_025860055.1. Lineage (NCBI taxonomy): Eukaryota > Metazoa > Chordata > Actinopteri > Cypriniformes > Catostomidae > Xyrauchen > Xyrauchen texanus. The sequence continues at coordinate 18,702,162 of NC_068324.1, forward strand.
GAGACGAGTGCATGTGTACATAATGTTCTGGCGATTGGGAGCGGGCATGTGAGCCCGAGGGGGGAGATAGTGTACGAGCAAGAGAGCTCGTAGGAGCAAAACGAGCGTGGAAGCTCGAGGGAGCAAAACGAGCGTGCAAGCTCGAGGGAGCAAAACGAGCGTGCGAGCTCGAGGGGGCGGAACGAGCGTGTGAGCTCGAGGGGGCGGAACGAGCATGGAAGCTCGAGGGGGCGGAGCGAGCGTGGAAGCTCGAGGGGGCGGAGCGAGCGTGGAAGCTCGAGGGGGCGGAGCGAGGGAGCGGGGTTCATGACAGTACTCCCCCCTCTAAAACGGACGGCTCCTGACGGCCGCGCTCTGTAGCGAGGAGCGCGACCTCTGGGAAGTGGTGCTGGACGATCCCAACAAACAAAAAACCCTGAACAGACAACCCACAAAACACACAAACAAAATTGAGGGCAGTCCAAGGGGCACAGAGGGAAATGAGACAGTCCATGGGGTCAATGGGCAGTTTCAAGGCAAGGTCAGGGGGAACATAGCGGACAGGCGGGTGGTCGGGAGATCTAGGGGGCATCCATAGGGCAGAGACTGGGTCAGGGGGTCTGGAAGGTGACTGGAGGACAGGGACTGGGTCCGGGGGTCTGGAAGGTGACCACCGGACAGGAATAGGGTCCGGAGGCCAGGGAAGAGGCCACAGGACAGGGAGGGGGTCAGGAAGTCCGGGCTGAGCCGTGAAAGGCAGTGCCATCAGAGGCGGCACTGTAGGCGTCTCTGGAGGTGGGGTTCTGGAAGGCTCTGGAGGTGGAGCCGAAGGAGGCTTTAGGGGCGAAGGCCTGAAAGGCTCTGGAGGTGGAGCCAATGACGGTGGCGCCCTGGGAGGCTCTAGAGGCGGAGGCCTGGAAGGCTCTGGAGGTGGAGCCGAAGGAGGCTTTAGGGGGGAAGGCCTGGAAGGCTCAGGAGGTGGAGCCAATGACGGTGGCGCCGTGGGCGGCTCTAGAGGCGGAGGCCTGGAAGGCTCTGGAGGTGGAGCCGAAGGAGGCTTTAGGGGCGAAGGCCTGGAAGGCTCAGGAGGTGGAGCCAATGAAGGTGGCGCCGTGGGAAGCTCTAGAGGCGGAGGCCTGGAAGGCTCTGGAGGTGGAGCCAAGGGAGGCTTTGGGGGGGTAGGTCTGGAAGGCTCTGGAGGTGGACTCAAGGGAGGTGGCGTCGTGGGAGGTTTCCGAGGCGACTGCCTGGCAGACTCTGTAGTCTCGGGGGGTAGAGCCGTAGGAGGCCCGAGAGGTGGAGCCGTAGGAGGCTCGAGAGGCGGAGCCCTAGAAAGCTCTGGAGTCTCTGGGAGCAGAGCCGTGGGAGGCTCGGGAGGCGGAGCCGTAGGAGGCTCTGGAAGGGGAGCCGTAGGAGGCTCGAGAGGTGGAGCCATAGAAAGCTCTGGAGTCTTTGGGAGCAGAGCCGTGAGAGGCTCGGGAGGTGGAGTCATGAAAGACTCGAGGGGCAGAGGAGCCCTGAAAGACTCGAGAGGGGAAGCCCTGAGAGGCTTGAGAGGGGGAGGAGCCCTGAGAGACTCGAGAGGCGAAGCCGTGAGAGGCTTGAGGGGTGGAGCCCTGAAAGACTCGAGAGGAGAAGCCCTGAGAGGCTTGGACGGAGGGGGAGCCCTGAAAGACTCGAGAGGAGAAGCCCTGAGAGGCTTGAGAGGGGGAGGAGCCCTGAGAGACTCAAGAGGCGAAGCCGTGAGAGGCTTGAGGGGTGGAGCCATGAAAGACTCGAGGGACGGAGCCCTGAGAGGCTCGAGGGGAGGAGGAGCCCTGAAAGACTCGAGAGGGGAAGCCCTGAGAGGCTTGAGGGGGGGAGGAGCCCTGAGAGACTCGAGAGGCGAAGCCGTGAGAGGCTTGAGGGGTGGAGCCCTGAAAGACTCGAGAGGAGAAGCCCTGAGAGGCTTGGGAGGGGGAGCCCTGAAAGACTCGAGAGGAGAAGCCCTGAGAGGCTCGAGAGGAGCAGCCCTGGAAGGCTTGGGAGGAGGAGCCCTGGGAGGCTCGTGAGGCAGAGCCCTGGGAGGCTCGAGAGGAGGAGCCCTGGGAGGCTTGGGAGGAGAAGCCCTGAGAGGCTTGAGAGGCGGAGCTCTGGGAGGCTCGAGGGGTAGAGCTCTGGGAGGCTCGAGAGACTTGAAAGGCAGAACCCTGGGGGGCTTGGGAGGTAGAGCTCTGGGATGCTTGAGAGGAGGAGCCTTAGGAGGCTCGTGAGACGGAGCCCGTGAGGGCTCTGAGGGGCGAGCAGAGGCTGGCAGAGCCGTGGAAGACTCTGAGGGCGGAGCAGAGCCCGGCAGAGCCTTGGAAGACTCTGAGGGCGGAGCAGAGCCCGGCAGAGCCGTGGAAGACTCTGAGGGCCGAGCAGAGCCCGGCAGAGCCGTGGAAGACTCTGAGGGCGGAGCAGAGGTCGGTAGAGTCGTGGAAGACTCTGAGGGCGGAGTAGAGCCCGGCAGAGTCGTGGAAGACTCTGGGGGCGGAGCAGAGCCTGGCAGAGTCGTGGAAGACTCTGAGGGAACCTCTGCGGTCTTGAGCACAAGACGAGACTGGGGAGAAGGGGGCCCTCTTCCTTCTCTTACGTCTTCGGCCAACAGGGGACGTGGCCATGGGGACAGTTGAGGCTACAGGCGCTGGCTCTGGGGCGGTCGAGGCTACAGGCCCTGGCTCGCTGACCGTGGCAGACATGGGCGCTGGCTCGTTGGCCGTGGCAGACACGGGCGCTGGCTCGCTGGCCGTGGTGGCATGGGCGCTGGCTCGTTGGCCGTGGCGGGCACGGGCGCTGGCTCGTTGGCCGTGGCGGGCATGGGCGCTGGCTCGTTGGCCGTGGCGGGCATGGGCGCTGGGTCCTTGGCCGTGGCGGGCATGGGTGCTGGCTCCTTGGCCGTGGCGGGCATGGGCGTTGACTTGCTGGCCGTGCCAGGCTTCGGGACTGGGGCCGTGACAGGCCTTGGGAATGGGGCCGTGTCGGGCTTCGGGACTGGGGCCGTGTCGGGCTTCGGGACTGGGGCCGTGTCGGGCTTCGGGACTAGGGCCGTGTCAGGCGTCGGGACTGGGGCCATGACAGGCTTCGGGACAGGGGCCGTGACAGGCTTCGGGACTGGGGCCTTGTAAGGCTTCGGGACTAGGGCCGTGTCAGGCTTCGGGACTAGGGCCGTGTCAGGCTTCGGGACTAGGGCCGTGTAAGGCTTCGGGACTAGGGCCGTGACAGGCTTCGGGACTGGGGCCGTGACAGGCTTCGGGACTGGGGCCGTGACAGGCTTCGGGACTGGGGCCGTGTAAGGCTTCGGGGCTAGGGGCCGTGTCAGGCTTCGAGACGGGGGCCATGGTAGGCTTCGAGATGGGGGCCGTGGTATGGAACGCTGGTTCAGTTTCTGCCTCCCCCACAGTAAACGAGGAACCAGCGTACAGTAGGGCGAGGTCAATAAACTGAGCCAGGTTGAGAGAGCAGCGACCACCAGGCATGAATGATGAGGCTGGCTCATTCAGTCCATATTGAAAAATGTCTTTCAGAGCCACCTCATCAAAATTCACCTGGTTAGCCAGGGCACAAAAATCCACAACATAAGCCTCTAAGGGTTGGCTCCCCTGGCGCAAAACCAAGAGTCGGGCCACTGGCTCCATAATGTCAAGGAAGGGGTTATGAGTTACACAACCGCTGCCTTGCACGAAAAACTCTTGGTAAGCGCCCGAAGAGCCGTCAAACCTCTCAGGGGGTTGAAGGCTCACGGCGCTCCGAAATGCATAAACGGGCTCAGGGGCAGACACAGGTGAAACAGGGTGAAATAAATCAGAAATGGTGCATACCTGCTGCCCCTGGGCCGTGAGTGCGTGGTCATCTCTCCAAACAGTAGCTCCTCGCGCTGAATGTGACGTGTACCTCCGCTCTAGTGAGCTGCGCGAATCCTCAGCGCGGGGCATTGTGACTGTCTACAGTGAGGTTGGTTATTCTGTAACCCGCACACACACACACACACAAGATGAGACAGTCACAATGTCGGAGGAAACTGCTTTTATTAATAGCAGTGCAGGCAAAAGTACAAACAGGGTAAATCCAGAGAAGAGTTGTCAAGGGAAGCGTAGGGTCAAAAGCCGGGGAATCAAAGTGGAGTAAAGGGGCAAATCCGGGAGAGAGCGGTCAACGAGAGTGGGGGGGTCGAAGCCGGGAAACAGGATCAGAGTAACTAGATGGGACTAGTGGGGAGCAAAAGACAGGGGAACAAGGGGAGCTGGCAAGCTAAGAGGAGGACAAGAGGAGTTCAAAACTAGACAAGACTAGCGGGGGGTAAAGACACGGGAAACTAAATACAATAACCAACCGGGAGTGAGACGAAAGGGCAGTGATATATATAGGGGAAAGTGCAGGTGTAACAATGAAAGGTGATGAGATGAGTACAGGTGAAACTAATGTGGAGATTGAGACGAGTGCAGGTGTACATAATGTTCTGGCAATTGGGAGCGGGCATGTGAGCCGAGGGGGGAGATAGTGTACGAGCAAGAGAGCTCGTAGGAGCAAAACGAGCGTGGAAGCTCGAGGGAGCAAAACGAGCATGCGAGCTCGAGGGGGCGGAACGAGCATGGAAGCTCGAGGGGCGGAGCGAGCGTGGAAGCTCGAGGGGGCGGAGCGAGGGAGCGGGGTTTGTGACAGAATTAATGCAAAAATATCTGGGCATGGCACTTGTCAGTGATTCGGCAGTACCAGGTCAATTTTATCATACATGAACTTTGGGATGCTATATATCGATTTTTCATGTGATCATGTTGCAGAAAATGTAGTTATACTCTAAAACCTCAAAACGGAGTATATGGCAGAAGCAAAGTTAACATATGGGCAATTAAGATAATAACTAAAGCTAGGCAGCTGTAGAAGTAAATTAATAAGCTAAGTCCTATGAACAAGCTTCAATCTTCATTGAATCTGGTGTTTTTTTGTAATGCTCAGAAGTTTGGGAGAAATTATATATTTGCAGAGGTTGTGACTTAATTAAAAATATGCCTGTTATTCAACCTGTAAATAACCTGTTATCAAGGATGGATTATGAACTGGGCCAATGGGGCCAATGAGGCCAGTGACCCAGGGCCTCTGACTACCTGGGGCCTCAGGCTGAGAGGCCTGTGTAGGCGTGACACTCAGAAACAAGCCACTGCAAATGCAAAATATATGCTAGATACAATAAATACATTTAGACAAACAGTGCCTGATTATGTGCCAGCCATGGTATCGCTCGGATGCTGTCTTTGAGACTGTTTGCTGTTAGAATGTTTGTAAAACTGATATTTTTTAGATGTTAAGCAGATGTTAGATTGTGATGCTTTCCCCATGAAAAGATCTGAAACAGACATCTCAGAGATGTACGTATGCTATCCGAGCTGTAAAAAAAAAAAAAATATGATAAACAATTATGCATTTTAGCATTTGTCATTTATTAGCTAATTCTGATTAACGATTTAATTGACTGTATTTGGGCTTGTCATAATTATGATGATTATTGTCAAATTGTCTTTCTTAAAGTGTATGTGTGACGCCTCCATTGGTCTCCACGTCATCCAGTATATCACCTGCTTCAATTCACCTTCATTCTAATTGGCACCACATGTCACTCATCATGAACTCGTAAAGGACACTATATATAATATCCACTGACTGCCCTTATTGTCTATGCTTGTACAGACTCTTCCAAGCTCTCTCCCTGTTAAAGAGAAGTGTTTACTCTGTGTACTAAAGTTATTATCCTGTTTAAACTTGTTCCTTGCCTGTCTTTGTGTTTGATTATTTTTCTATTAAACGTGCCCGCGACTGGGTTCTCACCAACCTTCCGTGTCTGGCTTTTTCATTTTTAGGTGAACTACTGCTTTAAGGCTTTAAAAACATCCATCCATCCATCCATCGTCAACCTCTTATCCTGTGTACAGGGTCGCGGGGGGCTGGAGCCTATCCCAGCTAACATTGGGCGAAAGGCGGGGGACACCCTGGACAGGTCGCCAGTCCATCGCAGGGCTTTAAAAACATGTAGAATGAAATATAAATAATACAAATAATATTATTTTCGACAACTTTATATTTACACTGTTGTTTCTGGAACCTGACTATTATATTATTTTATATTACGCAATAGTAAAGTATGTCCTAAATTCTTCAATCGTTATTTAATGGATCACAGATTAAACCCACAAGCCCTTATTACACATGAAGCAAGACCTTTGAGTTAATGTTACTTCATTCTGATTTTCACATAAATAAAGTGGGCGTCTCCTTGTCACTGTTATCATAAAAGCCCCTTTCACAAAGAGATCCTGGGATGATTCCCAGAAGCTGGTGCCCCGGGGCCTTACAGGACCATAATGCCTCCCTGCCTTTTATTATTTTATTCTAACTAACACAATGGCTACGTCTACATCGAAAACCATCTTTACTATCAGGTCTGGCTCTCAAATTATCCTGGTCATGCAGCTTAAATACTGTCTGTAAGAATGAATGATTATTTTCATTTTTTACACCTTTAATATCAAGAAGCAAAGGTGACCTAATTGATTTCTAGCAGCATCATTTTGCACATCCAGGTTGAGAAACCATGTGTTACAGTAAAACAAGGTCTAGTCCATACCTCCATCTAGTGGATTATTTTGACATCAAAGTTGACCGATCTCCTTTTTTTTTTTGCATGTTGTAGTATTGATCAGTGTTAGGTAAATTACTCAAGAATATAAATCCACTACAAATTACTATTAACTTCTCAAACATTGTGATCAGATTACTTTACTGATTACTTAATGGGAAAAGTAATCACATTACTAATCACTTTACTTTTAACACTTTTTACAGAAAAAGTTGTTTTCTGCTCAATAAATTCAATTTATCTGTATTACCTCCTTGTTCACAGACATTCTGTACATTTGAATACAATTCATGATTTAAATGTATTCTAAACAAATGGTATTTATGAAATATGTATAACCCAAGTGATGTACTTAAAATACTTAATTGTAGGTCAGTAATTGTACATTTATGCATTTGGCAGACGCTTTTATCCAAAGCGACTTACAGTGCACTTATTACAGGGACAATCCCCCCAGAGCAACCTGGAGTTAAGTGCCTTGCTCAAGGGCCCAACAGTGGCATCTTGGTGGTTTTGGGGCTTGAACCCCTGATCTTCTGTCTCAGTAACCCTGAGACTCAACCACTGAGCCACCACTGCCCCCAATCTGATTGCATTAAATTGTAATGCAATGCACTACTCTTTGGCTAAAAAAGATCACAATAACTAATTACGTTTAGCTAGTCAGATCACACCCGACAGTGGTATTAATAATACTTGAAAAACGATTTATTTATATGCTTGCTTATACATTTTTATTATTGTTGGACCGCACATACACGCATATTCAAAGCAGAATTTGTAAAGGTACATATATGTAAATATCTCAGTTTCAGCATACTTGCAGTTCCCAATTCACAAAATCAAATAAAACATCCTCTTTGAAGTCAACTTTTATTGTTCTGAAAGGTGTTCTGGATACATTAACATTGAGTTCATATATCAAACCTTTGCTGCAAACATGTGTTCTATGGAAAACATGAATCAAATATTAGATGAAATGCAGAACACATCTTAACTAATTAATACATTCCCTTCAAATTCTATTCTATTAATTTCTTTTTTACAATCAAGAATAATTATTATTCAATAAATCCATGAGAACACTTTCAAAAATATGTGATGAGGAATATATGATTTCACAAATAAAAAAATAGTACACTTCTCCATCTTTCAGTAACAACATATAGAGAAATACTGTATATATTTACTGCATATCCCTTATATGCACGTGGGGATCTTCCGATTTTTTCCTATGAAAGAAAAAAAGGCCACCATCATTTGAATGATGCCTTCTATTTCTATGATTTGTTGTTGGTGCACTCAAAAGGCAACCAGAATGAACTACTCACAAAGTCATAGTTTCAACATACTGCAGTAAAAGACCACTCATGTGTTGCATAATGTTGATTTAACTAACCATTAGTGAGCCCATTAAATAAATAATAATAATAATACAATATATATATATATATTGTTGTATATAATGTTGACACTCTGTTGTGATGCTTTGTGTGCAAATACATGAATAAAAATGAATGAAAAAAATTGGTTGTCCAATACAGTATTTGTCGTACTGTCCAACATTTGAAATATATGGCACACATGCTCCCTTTATAGCTAAACTGCCACAATACTACTCAAGCAACAACACTCAAGCCACATAAATTGAATAAGTTAGCTGCAAACCTGAATCTAAGAAATTCAAAAAAGAGCAAGTTAGTTCATCTGAGTGACACAATAGCACTAAATGTACAGCAAATAAAGACAACAGATCTTTCCTGGATCTTCAGAGGAGCATTTCTAGCCCTATTATGTCCATTATAGAAATTATGTCCGCAATACATACATCCCTTTACCGTAATATGATCAAAAATACCCAGAAACATTCCTCAACCCTTTTTATGTTCCTATTCTATCAATTCAACCATTCATTTAACCAGCAATTGATTTAAACATGCCTAAGGAGGATTAGCCATGTTTAAAATATTTTAGAATTATTCACTTTTGTAGAACAGTGAAAGCAAAAAGAGTTAAATCATTTGTTTTTGGCTTTGTTGTCAAACTGGTACAGATCGAGGATATCAATCATTGCCTGTTTAATGTTACTGCCAAAGCGATGAGAGTCCTAAAAAAACACAGGGGGAGAGAAAAACATGTCTTATATACAGTATTTCCATACAAATAAATAATTCTATTATATTATATTTTCTATGAACTCACAGTCTCTGGGCTGGAGTGTTTGCTGGAAATATGGAAATTGATGAGGTCCTCTCCAAGAATAATGTATGAAACGCCATAACCATCATCAGCAACCTAAACAATGACAACAGCAATTAGAAACTTGTTTTAAAAAGACAGAATACAGGGGGCCTGGGTAGCGCAGTGAGTGTTGACGCTGACAACCACTCCTGGAGTCACAAGTTCAAATCCAGGGTGTGCTGAGTGACTCCAGCCAGGTCTCTTAAGCAACCAAATTAGACCGGTTGCTAGGGAGGGTAGAGTCACATGGGGTAACTTCCTCGTTGTCTCCATTAGTGGGGTGTGTGGTAAGTTGTGGGTGGATCGCAGAGAGTAGCATGTGCCTCCACATGCTGTGAGTCTCCGCGGTGTCATGCACAGTGAGCCACGTGATAAGATGCACGGATTGACGGTCTCAGAAGTGGAGGCAACTGAGACTTGTCATACACTACCTGTATTGAGCTGAGTAACCGTGCCACCACGAGGAATGTGGGAATTGAGCATTCCAAATTGGGGAGAAAAGGGGATAAAAAAAAAAAAAAAGACAGAATACATGAACCAAATGGAAATAAATGATTTAAAGGAATATTACAGATTCATTTTAAACCTAAATACTTTGAAAGTGTCTGATACACATTACTCTAAATGCTTTTCCTGTTCGTTTAAAAACTTTTCACGATGAGTCAAAGTTATTGTCTGTGGCAGGGAACTTCAAAGGACCCCCAAATGTGATGATCCCACATCCTAAAAGGGCAATTATACTCACCAAGCACTTTATTAGGAACACCTGCACATCAGACATGTATGTGATTATTTAATCAGCCAATCGTGTGGCAGCAGTGCAATACATAAAATCATATGGGTGAGGAGCTTCAATTAATGTTCACATCAACCATCAGATGGAATTTGAACCGTGGCATGATTGTTGGTGCCAGATGGGCTGGTTTGAGTATTTCTGTAACTGTTGATCTCCTGGGATTTTCACACACAACAGTCTCTAGAATTTACTCAGAATGATGCCAAAAACCAAAATCATCCAGTGAGTGGCAGTTCTGCATCGAAAATGCCTTGTTGATGAGAGAGGTCAACAGACAATGGCCAGACTGGTTTGAGACTTTCCGTGGACCTCCCAGAACTCAGTCTGTGGTAATCGCCTAAATGCCACATATGTGGTACATAGACGTGAAGTTGAAAATAACCTGGAATTTTCCTTTAACACACACTGTACTCTTCACATACCTCTAAAACCAACAGTTGATACAAGCTAATATCATCAAGATGTTTAACTTACAGGCCCAAATCCACCTCCACTGGTAACATATTCTGGATGTTTCTTTAAGTCAAACAGGTCGACCTGTTGCAATGGAGTCTGGCTGGTGGATAGCCTCCAGGGCTCAGACAGCACCTGAAACAAAATGAACCCATCAAAAACCATTCAATAACATCACGTGTTGTGTCTGTATCAGTCCAGGTCTGCAAGCATGAAACCATTTCTTAACTTCTTAACAACATGTGATTAAATTCCCATGTTAGACAAACTCATTTGTGTTTTAGCTTCTGAAGGGTTTCTGACCTCTTTGAGGAAAGCCGAATCTTCACCCAGATACTTGGACACTAAGTAGAGGCAGAAAAGATGGCGGTCAATGCCTTTGCCTGTCATGGCCAATCTGTACAAATCCTGATGCTTTTCTGCTGACACGGTCAACAGCTTCATCTTCTCTTCTCTCTGAAAAAAAAAAGACCACAGCAGAATTAGCAAGGATATTTGTTTGGAACAACATGAGGGTAAAGGATGACGTATTTGGGTTCCTTTGAACTATTCCTTTAATGTTTCTACAAAACTCTTAAATGTCCACACCATCGACTCATTTCCAACAGTACATCTCACCGTTGCAGTATCACTCATCATGGCACGGACAAAATCACAAGTCTGTTTGGTGCAGGAGCGCACGGTCTCAGTACGGCCCTCTCTGAACAAACGCGTCATGGACGCTTCGTATGTCAGGCAGAACTTGCCCTTATCCTGCAAGAGAAAGATTTGGACCTATTACAAAGAGGTCAAGAGAAACCTCTGCAAAGAATCACAGGCCAGTGTTACAAAATAAATTAAATTAAAGGCAGGAACGTCAGTAAATAAGCAAGAAACAAGAGGTAATATCATATTGTTTCGCCTTGATACTTCTTCCGGTATTCATCTTTGCATTTATACTGTAGCTTTTGTGTTGACTCAAAGTTTATTGGCAGTTGACCTAATATTTTCGCACCTTTGCAGCTGCATTTGCAATTGTAATTTACATTATTTCAACTTATAGTCAAATTGATATCTGTCTTTCTTTTGTATCTAGTCGGTTTTGTTGTTGGTCTCCTATATATTGTGTGCACAAAGGTTTGTATTTCTGTGTGCATACACAGGCCCCAAAAGTATCTGGACACTTAAAGGGATAGTTCATGCAAAAATTAAATATTCCCTCATCATTTACTCACCCTCATTCCATCCCAGATGTGTATGAATTTCTTCTGCAGAACACATATAAAGAATTAGAAGAATATTTCAGCTATGTAGGTCCAGTTCTTTCAAGTGAATGGTGACCAGAACTTTGAATAAAAAAAAATTACATAAAGGAAACATAAAAGTAATCCATAAGACTCCAGTGTTTTAATCCATGTCTTTAGAAGTGATATGATAGGTGTGGGTGAAAAACAGATCAATATTTAAGTCCTTTTTTACTATAAATCTCCACTTTTGCTTTTACATAATTCTTCTTTTTTTTTTTGCCGGCCCGCATTCTACATCCATATCGCCACCTACTGTGCAGGGAGGAGAATGTATGGTAAAAAAGGACTTAAAGGTGCTGTAAGCAATTTTTTCTTGGAAAAGTCTGCAAAATTTTCCTACTTAAAGTTATTAATGAAATAAGTGTCCTGAGATATCTCACCAGTCTCTGTGACAGCTGTAGGACTGCGGCCACTGACACTTTTCAACTGTCAATCATTTTGCTCGTTCTCATAGTGTTGTATTTTGTTGTATAGTAGTGTAATTTTGGTCTCAAAATTATCTTTGGAGGGTGGGGTTTTTGAATAAGGGGGCGTGGCTAATTCAATGGCTCAGTCATGTGAAAGCTTCAGAATGCTAAAAGTACTTACAGCACCTTTAAATATTGATCTGTTTCTCACCCACACCGATCATATCGCTTCAGAAGATATAGATTTAACCACTGGAGTCTTTTGGATTACTTTTTTCTGGCTTTATGTGATTTTTGGAGCTTCAAAGCTCTGGTCACCATTCACTTGCATTGTATGGACCTACAGAGCTGATATTTTCTTCTAAAATCTTCCTTTGTGTTCTGCAAAATAAAGAAAGTTATATGCATCTGGGATAACATGAGGGTGAGTAAATTATGAGAGAATTTTCACTTTTGGGTGAACTATTCCTTAAAGTCACACTTAAAAGTGAATGAATGTCTTTGCATTAAATAACAATATATATAAAACCAAGTGGCATTTATTTACAAGAATGATAGCACAAGCACACTTATCAAGCAAACAATTTCACAAAATATACTTTAAAGGGTAACTAAACCCTAAACCAACTTTTTTTAGTTAATGATCTGTAAGCATGGGGCTTTATTAGTACTGGTCATTGATTCAAGTAATTTTTTTTGACATTTGTGTATAAAGTGTTTTAATTCTACAATATATGGTGTAAAAAACGTCTGAGTGCTGCCCTCTTCAGGTTGAACGGTGGCTACTGCAGTTGAATTATCCTATTGGCTGTTGCGGTACATCGTGACGTAAGTGGTGACAGCTGACGTAAGCAGGTTCCAGCTCACCACGGCAGATTCATGTACATGTCGGCTTGCGACCGTGTGAGGAATAATAATAACATAGAGTCTGACAGCAGCTGTCAATTAATCCGTCTCAGACCCCCCACCGCTCAGCCCCGCACTCGGTTCGTTCCCTCTATCCCCGCCGGGGTCTGCCCACTTTTCCAGCATTTTCAAATATTTCTAGTGGGTGGAGTCAGACTCTGAGCAGGTGTTTAGTTACCCTTTAAATGATAAAACAATAGCATGAGTTGGTCACTCTCACCCTAAAGTGTGCCAGCTGGAGTGCATTCTGAATGAAACCATCGGGGCTGGTCTTGCATTTCTTGATCTGGCCTTTGCCAAAGTTGTTGAAGGGGAAGATATGCATGTCGACATCGTCCGCCAGAGTTTTGGCCACTTTCAGAGTGTTATTGATCACTGTCTGGCACTGTGAAGAAAGGAGATCATTTCGTCAATAAATACTGATAGTACAAATGAAACTGGAACACACTGAAATTGCACAATAAACAAAAATGGATGAAGTCTGTGTGAACGGGAACACTGGCTGTAATTACATGATAATAATATGCCAATAATACAGTTATTATACATTATGTCTTGTTGATTCCAAATTACACAACTTCACCTGAGCCATAACATACAAAATGATAAACAAAAGCACAAACATCCCATTACAATCCTGAATAATACAGAATACTTAATTAGATATAAATTCTGTGCATCAGAGTACCATATTATGCACAAGTTTGCATTAGACTTGAAATGCAGGTCTATTGTTTTTTACCTCCTCTGGGATGTCCCATTGCAGTTTCTGGGGTCCAGGCAGGCTGGGGTGGAGGTTTCCTTTGCAGTGACCATCCTCAGTATAGCCTAGTTTCACTGGATCTGATGACAACACATGCTACCACACACACACACACACAACATTTGTAAATATTTCTTAAAGTGATTACAAATGTGTGAAATATCCCCTTAAGTTGTATATAGGCCGGAACATGCCCCCCCCCCAGCCCCCAAACGAGAGTAGAAACAAGAGTGCTGCATTTCTCACTTCCCACAGGTGCCCAATGATAGGAGCGTCAGCCCAGGAGTGC